>NW_015505995.1:393840-394153 GCF_001515645.1 Sinocyclocheilus grahami
CTCACACACACACACACAGACACTCACTCACACACACACAGACAGACACAGACAGACACACACAGTTTTTTTTTATTAAAAAATGTTATGCCAATTTATGTCTATTCAGCAATTATTTATGTCTATTCAGCAATTTCTTCTTCCAAAATAATGTAATTAATAATAACGATAACTATTATTATTATTAAAATAAACAACTTTATTGTATTTATAAGTATAATTTTAATAAACAACAGAAGTCTAAGGTATCACCTCAAAATAGTAAAGTCGTGGCCTAATGGTTAGAGAGTCGGACTCGTAACCCAAAGGTTGC
>NW_015505995.1:394348-408500 GCF_001515645.1 Sinocyclocheilus grahami
TATTATTATTATTAAAATAAACAACTTTATTGTATTTATAAGTATAATTTTAATAAACAACAGAAGTCTAAGGCATCACCTCAAAATAGTAAAGTCGTGGCCTAATGGTTAGAGAGTCGGACTCGTAACCCAAAGGTTGCAGTTTGAGTCTCGTGCCGGCAGGGATTGTAGGTGGGGGGGGGTGAATGTGCAGCTCTCTCTCACCTTCAATACCACGACTGAGGTGCTCTTGAGCAAGGCACCGAACCCCCAACTGCTCCCCGGGTGCCGCAGCATAAATGGCTGCCCACTGCTCCGGGTGTGTGTGTGTTCACTGCAGTGTGTGTGCACTTTGGATGGGATAAATGCAGAGCACTAATTCCTAGTATGGGTCACCATACATGTCACGTCACTCACACTTTTCACTTTAGTAGTAATAATAATAATAATTGTATAATATTTAAATTAATAATATGATTTAAACATAATATTTAATTGTAATATTATTAACTATTCTAAATAGAATTAACATAATAGTAGCAGTAATAATAATAGTTTTATTTTTATTATTTTAAATTATAATATTGAATAAATTATTAACAAACTTAATTTTAATATTATAATTTTTTTAAATAATTGAATGTTTTTAACTATTCTAAATATAATTAAGGTCTCACCTCATGATGATGATGATGATGATAATATAATACATTTATTTATAATATTTTTTATAATTAATTAGTATAGTATAGTATTTATATTGATAATTATTAATAAACTTAATATTTAATTGTAATATTATTAATAATATTTGTTTATTTAATATAATAATTAAGGTCTCACCTCGTAGTAGTAGTAGTAGTAGTAGTAGTAATTATATTCATAATATTTCTATTAATTATATTGAATTAATAATATTAATAAATGTAATGTTTAATTTAAGTAATATTAAATTATAGAATATTATTAATAACATTAACTACAGTATCGTAGATTAGTAATTTTGTAAACGTGTTTGTGTGTGTGTGTAAATATTAGTTTTACCCCCTTTTGTGCCTGAAGAGCTGGATGTTTATAAAGCGCTTACACAAAGCTTGTAATCTCACACAAACATGCTCTTTCAGTGAAGCAATTACTTAAGAGTCCCTACGTGTGCAGTATGTGTGTCTATGAATCACAGCGGGTCCGTAACACCTTGTCAGCGTTGCTCATTTCCGCTGATTAACTCAACTGAGTCATTATGGTTTTGCTAGAGAAGAGGTAGACGGTGAAGGGATAGAATTTTCTCCCTGCCGCCACACAGACAGAATCACCACTGCCTTGAGTATTGCTATGGCAGTCCTTGAAGTGGTTTTGTGCTCATAAGAGGGAGAGTTGCTTTTTTTTTTTTTACGTTTATGAGGCACCCGATGAATCCAACTTAGACGGGAGGGGCCGACGGGAGGAGAGAGGGCGGATGGGGGCCGGGTGGAAAAGGAAAACTGAGCAAATAAAATAAATAGTCTCAACAAAAGTACAACGTGTTTTTATTCAAAAATACAGTTTTTGAATAAAAAAACTACCAAAAAAGGAGACGTGTTTCACAAGCTGTTTGAATAATGGCTTTTTTCAGAAGCTCCCTAAACTCGGTGCCAAATAGTTTGGCTGTTGGTCGAGGGCATTTTACCTCGAGGGCATCCGTCTTACCTCGCTCTGCCAATGACAACAGAACAGCTCTACAAACCCTTTACAAGGCCTTAAAAGTGGGGTAAGCGATTTCTGGTAGCCAATGTTGACATTTGAGATCACCAAAACAAACACGCCCCTACCCCAAAAGGGTCTCGCCCCTATTTTGATAGCTCCGACCCCCACATATACGTATGCAACCCAGGCAACAATTAGTTCTGTGAAACAAAGCAAAACCAATGTTACACCATGTCTACACCGGACACGAGTGGCGCGGCGCGACAAAATACTATAGAACTCATTATAATCAGTGATGCTGTCTACACCATAGATATATATAAATATCTATGGTCTACACTGGATGTGGCGCGGCACGACATGACAAATCCCCGACAGAAAACTGCTGCTGCGTCTATTTATGACGTATTGACACAAATTTCAAATGATTTTCAATGGTCGCTTTGTCGCGTCCAGTGTACTAGACAGACTTTAGCTGTTGCGGTGCAGACACGGTGTTACTCACCTATCGAGAAGAAACAAAGCAACCTCGGCGTCCGATCGCAGGCCTTCCGCTCCTTGAGTTCTCTCCGATATTTACACGGGTCCTACTTCTTGCCTTATTGCCTTAAGCCTTCTTTTGTTCCGCAGACGTTTTCCTCTTTTGGTTTTTATCCGCCGTCTCTATCTTTCTGTCGCTCAGCTCGCTAATGTCCGTCCTGTGCACTGAACGCTCTCTCCTCCACATCACGAGTAGACACGCCCCTTACTGCTGATTGGCTGCAAGTTTGTTTTGCTACTCGGCCCGAATCAGTTTTCTAAAGCGTTTTTGAAAAATCACTTACCCCACCTTTAATAGTTACAAAAAAACAAAAAAAACACGCTTCCTTTCCCTCCAGACTGACACATCAGGCCCATCCATCACATATTAATACATCTACTGTAATAAAATATGCTTTGAGAACAAATTGTATGTAGGGTTCACTGGAAGATGCAAAGCACAAACATGACATTTGTAGCTCAATGCACCCTGAAAAATCATGTCAAAGTAATCATGGCTTCTGAACTTTCTAATGAAATTTGACCAGGGAATCTACATGCCGAACTGCCACAAACTCACATAACGTCTGAAAATGTACAGATTTCCGCAATGAAAATAATTACAGTTTACCATGCAACAGCATTCACAACCTGTTTTACTTTCCCAATGTGACATATTTATGATTAAAACCTTCACACACAACCACAGTCACATGCCAGTAAAGTGTATACACTGTCTTTAGGCATATATCATAATTTTCCACCACAAAAGATTTTCAGATATTTCCTTTGGATTTTATAGTCTAGAAATATAGTCACTGAATAGACTGTAAAATCCAGATATCGCCAGAAATTCTGAGCCGTTTACTCAATCACAGATGTTCGGTAATGCCTAAATCAGCCATTCTGACGTCGCTCAATTTCACATCCTTTAAAGGGAGTAAAGTTCAGCTTTGTCCTTGACTTTTCATAATAGGATTCATGCAGTTGTGTCCATCATTCTCACATTTTCCACGACTTTTGAAAGCATTTCACATTGCCAGACCGACTGCCAAGTTGAACTGGCGCTGTTCGGAAACCTCTGTTTGTTCTGTGCAACGTCCTGAAGTTGCATTCCACCGACGTTACTTGTTCTACTGAGACGACACATGGAAAACTATTTACGATATTCACACTTTCATACCAAAAGTGGCTTACAAGACAGTGAGCATTTTGTTAGCAGCACGTAGTGAAGAACAGAAGTCAAATTCACAGTTTTCCAGCATTCTTACAACAGCAGCTGTTCACGTATCAATCAAAATGCAATTTCCCACAAAGGCCACTTCAGGCTCTGCTCATTGGCGTGCATGCAGGCTGGAAATATGGAATGATAATTAGATATTTTCATTGTTTTTGAAGAATGCAGCTCTTTCGCTTGCAGATGAAGTATTGTGAAGAAGCTGCTTGGAATTCTCCCAGCAGATTTGCCCTTCGATTCCCTGACCTTCCCCAGAAGCTTCCAGACCTGACCAACATTCAGAGCTCCTCTGACTTAATTACAAGTGTTTATCGATTTAAACTCATGGCTGTTTACTGTCTCTTATGCAAACGGACTGTAGAGTAGCTGTTTGATTCCTCTCCGGCGTTCTGTCTCACTTTTGGAGACCTTTGACTAGACTTGAACATGGCTGGGTGGATTCTAATAGAGAACAGGTCAAACATTTACTTCAAATTCAGCTCTGAGGATCCTATTTTAACGAGTAATGACAGATAACATTCTGCTTTTTATAATTGCTCAGAAGAACCTCATATATAATAGATAACATGCCCTGTGGGGAATCATTGGGATTCTAAGGCATTCCCGAGTTTATGTTGAGGATGGGGTCAAAGTTCTGTGGAATTCAGAGACTGAACATGCAGCATTTAATGGCCTGGATTTATTTTACCATTGACAGCAATTAAAATGATCCATATGGATTCTTAGCATGCAAACACCCTGAGAACACCCAGTTTATGTCTGTGAGAGGACTGGAGCATTTGGTTAATAAATTCACATAATTAAAGACCCCCAAACAGGAGGTTAATTTATGTCCACAGAGTTGCTAATGGCTAATTGCCCTGGTAATGTTTCCCTAAGAGGCTGGTAAAGTATTAGAGAACTTATTACCCCCCCCCCCACACACACACACTTCAAACAATACACATAGTCCACACACAGTCCACACACTCTACACAAACACAAACACAATACACAGTTGCAGCAATAGCTGTGAGTGTTGAGTTGTGTTATCAACTGTGGTTCATAAAATAGTGGTGTTTTATGTAGCGTCTGGACCAATCAAACACACTATATATTTTGTTTTTATATTTAACAAATACTCTGTAACCTCAGTTAACAAGCCATATGAGGACCCATGAACCCTTCCCCCCGGAATGCGTAACACCCCAGGAAGTCCAACAGGCCTCTTTGTTGCATGGCAACCAACGCTGATATCACTGGGTTTATTGGCCAAAAGTATGTAAAGCAGGGAAAATCCCTGCATGTCCCAAGGAAAGGCAGAGTAGAAATGGACTGTGTTCTAGTTAATTCATAGGAAAACCGTTATTTGAATGAACACACATATTCTTCAGGCCATTGGGTATATTATTGTCATTGTGTATTTTGTCTTTGATATTTGTATGCCTCTTTCTGTGCTGAGTTAAACTTTAACCCTTTCCTATACCAACTGTATGTGTGTGTGTGTGTGTGTGTGTGTGTGTGTGTGTATGTGTATGTTAGACCAGTTTATGTGTTTATGTAGTATGTTAGACTAGTTTAAATGTTTATGTAGTTAATAAAACCTTACTTGTATCACACTTGACGTGTTCATTGTTTGCTCATAACCGGAGTCACTAATCATGCAGATTTACGTTACAAGCTTGGTAGAATTGTACAGTAAGAAAGTTATTGCCCTTAATCGTTCTTAGAGTTGACAAGACAGTTGACCCTGAGTGGTCAGCTAAATATCTACAGCGGATCTAAAATATGAATAGTTAATTATAACTAGTTATGGTTAATTATTCATATTTCCTGTTGTGAGCTAAATTCGCTACATTTATGAACTGTTTTACATTATAGAACTTTTTTGTAGCACTATAGAGTTGCATTATAGAGCATGTTGCACTATAATGTTGTATTATAGAAAACATTGTGCTGTGGAGTTGTTATACTGTAGAGTGTGTTGTGGTATAGAGCTGCTTTATAGACCCTTTAGCATAGAGTTGCATTACAGAGCACCATGGTGAACTAACTTAATAGAGTGTGTTGTGCCATAGAGTTGCATTACAGAGTGTCATGTATACAGTTGCATTATAGAGCATGTTGCAGTATAGACTTGCTCTATAAAGTTGCTTGTACTATAGTGTTGCATTACAGAGCACCACGGTATAGAGTTACTTCATGGAGTGTGTTGTGCCGTAGAGTTGCATTATAGAGCGTATTACTGTATATTTGCTTTATACACCCTGTTGTACTATAGAGTTGCATTATAGATTGTCATGGTATAAAGTTGTTACAGAGCATGTTGCAGTATAGAGTTGCTCTATAACGTTACGTTTTAGAGCGTGTTGCACTATATAGTTGCATTATGGAGCATATTGCTGTAAAGAGTTGCTTTATACACCTTTTTTTGCTATGCGTTAAAGACGATGCTGCTGTATAGAGTTACATTATAGAGCATTGACGAATAAAGACTTGTTAGGCAGAATTGCGCCATAGAGTTGCACTTTAGAGAGTGTTACTACAAAGAGTTGCTTTATACACCCAGTTGCATAGAGTTGCGTTATAGATTGTCACGGTATAAAGTTATGTTATAGAGTGTGCTGCGCAATAAAGTTGAATTATAGAGCATGTTGCGATATAGAGTTGCTCAATAGACCCTGTTGTTCTGTAGAGTTATTTTATAGAGCGTCATGCTGTAGAATTGCGCTATAGAACGTGTTGCGGTATGGAGCTGCATTATAGAACTTGTTGCTATGTAGCAGGGGTTCTCAACTCTGACCCTCGAGGTCCACTTTCCTGCAGAATTTAGCACCAATCCTAATCAAACACACCTGAACAAGCTAATCAAGGTCTTCAGGATGACTAGAAAGTTACTGGCAGGTAAGTTTGATCAAAGTTGGATAAACTCTACAGGAAAGTGGACCTTGAAGACCAGAGTTAAGACCCTTGCAGTACAGAGTTACTATATACACCCTATTGTGATATAGAGTTGCGTTATAGACCATGCTGCTGTATAGAGTGACATTATCAAGTGTTGTGTTATAGAGTCAGGTTATAGACCGTGCTTCTGTAAAGAGTTACATTATAGAGCACCGTTGTGACTAGTGGGGGCGGGGCCGAGAGCCGTGGGAACGGAGCAAGGAGTAATTGATAATGAGCGACACCTGCACCACTCACCGGTCTCGAGTCCCACGGAGGTTGATTCTGTTTGTGCGAGACAGTCATCCGCGAAGGGCTTTCGCGCTATTTTGTGTTTGTTTATTTCATTAAAGTTTTCTTTGAGCGTTCGCCGGTTCCCGCCTAATACTTCCCGACCTACGAACGGGTGTTACATTGGTGCTGAAACCCGGGAGGAAGGAGGGACAGGCTGCCTGAGATCCCCGGCTGCTGTGGTGAATCCGCGTTGCCATCGAGAATGGTGGAGCAGTCTGCCACCATGGAGGCTTGAGGGCTAGAGTGAGTTGCCGGGGGGGCGGGCGAACTCGCTGCCGGCCACCTGGGATATGGAGGGACGGCTGCCGTCCATAAAGGAGCGGAGGAGTCACCGCCGTTCGCCTGAGCAGGCCGGAGCCTGCTGCCATCCGCCATGGGATGAGTGAGGGGAGTAGAGCGCAGTCTCGTGAGTACCCCCCGGCCTGCGAGGGGCGATGGGGGTATGTGACGAGAGGGGCGGGGCCGAGAGCAGTGGGAACGGAGTGAGACCGGTGGAGTAAATGCTAATGCACGACACCTGCGCCATTCACCGGTCTCGAGTCCCACGGAGGAGCTCCGGAAGGATAAAAGGAGAAGTGACGACAGTGTTGGACAAGAGAGGACCAGTCCTGAATTTTATTTTGTGTTTTTTGTGCGGCAGTCGTCCGTGAGGGGCTGCCGCTTTACTTTCACTTTGTGTTTGTTTATTTTATTAAAGTTTTCTTTAAATGTTCGCCGGTTCCCGCCTCCTTCTTCCCGACCTACGAACAGGTGTTACAACCATAGTATAGAGTTATGTTACAGAGTGCTGCTTTATAGAGTCACATAGAGCATGTTGCGATGTAGAGTTGCTTTATAGACCATGCTGCTGTATAGAGTTACGTTATAGAGTGCCACAGTTACAGAGTTTTGTTTTTTTCAGTTAAATTATGTAAAAATCCTTAAAACAAAATTAATTTACTTGAGACTCAACACTGCATTAGATACAAAGCATGGTCTTCACTCGTATTAAAGCACATTCTCTAAAAACACATTTTTATATCTTATGCAGTGTTGCATATCAAGTAAATTGATCTGTTTTAAATAATTTTAGAGATTTTGCTAGAAAGCAAGTCAAGATTTTAAAAAGTCATTAAGAAGTGCATAGACTGTATTGCTATGTTAAAGATGAAGTCGTGCTCTAGAGGTCTGTGACTGACAGCTTTCGCCCTACCCTGCACTCTGCTCATATAATTCCTTTGCTCCTACTTATTTTAAGCTCACAGAATCCTGCGATGACGGAATAACTGTGTCCCTGTGACTCACAGTAACGACCTGTTACCCCACCCAGTCTGCTAACAGCAGCCTCTGAGGCAGCACATGCCCCATTTGAGAGTGGGTTATATTTATCCCCTCCACTGCAGAAAGGCCCATCCCAGTGCTCTGCTCTGTCTCCAGAGAGCGCCTTACTAAAGAGATGTTTGCAAATTACCCAGAACGCCTCTGGCTGGATGGAGGTTTAATGCAGGACAGAAGTCAGAGCTGACACGCAGGCATGCTAACGGCTACGTGAGGATCTCAGTGGAAAGTTCTAGTATTAGTTCTATCGCCTCTCCATTCACAAACTCTAGCCAAACCAGAGAGTGCTGTAGCCGCATGGAAGACTGGAAGATCACTCACAGTTGAGACTGTTTACAAATGATAAAGTTCACAAATGAAATAATTTTCACAAAGATGCTAGTTTTCCGGAATTATTTGAGCTATTTAGCTTTCTTGAGTAGGCTGCGATTCTTCGAAGATTAAAAAGGTTCTTGTTATATTATATTCTCATAAAAAGCACTGTGGTGGTACCATGGTACAGTATTTTGATATATACCATGGCACTGTTAATTTACTGTGCTATTTTAATTTTACTCCAATGTACTTCAAAGAATATCATGGTATTGGGAGTTAACCTGAAACTATGTTGAAAAAACCCACAGTAACACAATGGTACTTCAATATATATATATGATCTATCAATCATAGTACTGATTATTTACCATGCTATTTCCAATTCACTAGTGTTTAAAAATGCAATGCTCTTGGATTTAATAGGGTAGCATATTAAAAAAGATGGAAATATTAGCTAATTTTATATATACCATGACCATTCAGCAGTTTTAACTTTTTTGAATGGTATTTTTCAAAGTACCTTGGAGTAAAATGTAAATCTCATCATAAACATTCAGTACTACAGTACACATCATGGTATAACTAAAGAAGCTTCTAAAGAAGCAAAGTTCTCCTGTTGCATCAGGCTGCAAAACCCTTTTTATAAACTTTATTTTTAGTGTCATCATGGGATTTCTAAGATTGGGAAACATACATTTATTTATATCTTACACCATATGGCATAAATGCTGTCTTGTGTAGATCACCACTGTAAAATACTTTTTATTTCATGAGTTTTGTGAACTGCAGATGTCTATTCATCCATCTGTTTTTGCATGGACTTCAATTCCAGTGGTTGCACAGTTTTGCCCCCCTCTAGTGCGAGCGATACCACACTGTAAATGATCTTGTCAAGCCAGATAGTGGCTGCTGGCCTAGTTTCCTGATCAGCAGACTGGAAAGCTTTGTTTCTGAGGAAACTGTGTGATATTGTGGTGTTCCTTGCACTGTCTCATGAAGATGACTCATGCAAAACTTCCCCTCAGGGACTCCACCAGAACCACTCAATCTAATCACCAAAGAACTCCACCAGGCCAACTCAGTCTAATCATCAAGTATTCACTCAACACAGTTTCAACTTTCACTAATAACCCATGAAGCTCTCATTCATTAGTGTATTGCAAACCTTTCCAGATGGTCTTTCATAAGCAGCTTAATCAGGACAGAATCTAATCATTTTTTAAAATCAAAATCTTATTGGTTGAACATCTCTGAAGTTTGTAGTTGGATACAGTGGTAAGAAATGGACAAACTCATCAAGATAGAAAAATCAGTGTTTTATTCAGGGTTAATTCTCAATTTCTGGGATACAAAAGAGGAAAAAACACTCACATACCACACTGTGACTCCCTCTAGTGTGTGTGTATGTTTAGGTCTGTTTATGAAGCAATAGTTGAGTGATGATCTCGAAGATAAATTTAACCTGATCAGTTGTGACAGTAATTTGGCCAAGAGCCACTGTGGGGACGACTGCCCAGACCACGCTATATCACGGTATATCAACCCACAAACCTTCTTTTTCTCCATATAGTGCCACATGAGATTCCATTGGATGAATTTGAAATGACAGGAATATGGAGTATGGAGTTCATCTCTTCCCTACGGTCTGGTATTGTCGGGGTTGTGTGTGTGTGTGTGTACGGTGTTTCATACTGACAGATCATTTATTGAGGAGGACAGTGAGGAGGGAAAGTCTCAAGCATCAGGGTTTCAAACTTTCTGCATTGATTCCAGTGTGGGCGGAAGGTTTCCATGGGGACTGCAGACGGGAACGCTGTAGACCCTACCTCAACTACCGGAGTAGAGTTCGTTTCACATAACTAGATGTTTGACTATCAGTATAAAGTGTAGCTGAATTGCAGCTTATTCTGACCAAGAGCCATCCGCCAAGGCAGGAACAGGTAGGGCTGGGTAAAAAAATATAGATTAATTTATATATTACAGTGTAATTTGATCAAACACATACTGCATGGCCAGTGTGGTCCAGGTGTGAACAAATGACTCTTATGAACCGGTTCATTTTGTGAATCAAACACATACTGCACGGCCAGTGCAATCCAATTTACGAACACAAGACTCCTATGAAATAGTTTATTTTAGTGACTCAAACACATACTTTGCAACCGGTTAAACCCAATTCCTCAAACTAATGTGACAGGGTTCTTTGAATGAGTAGTTCAATTTAATAAAAGTTAATAGTTTGAATCAGTCTAAAACCTTCATATCTTACAGTATTAACACAGAGCTTGATTCTCAAGACATAATTTATTAGAAAATCATGTTAAAATGTATCAAATATGATGCATCAGGCTTTTGAGGAACATTTATTTGTGCATCTCTCAGTCATCATTGTATTGCTTTGCATAACATGGTTTGCCCCTACAATAAAACGGACAGTTTTGATAATAAAACTAAGCATTTAAATATCATTGTAGATGCCAAAACATTCTTGATAGTCTACCAGCTCAAACGCACATTGTAGATAATTTCCTGATGTTGCTGTTTTCTGTGCTGTCATGTGAGTTTGTGGCAGCTGGTGATGGATAAACACTTTGATCCGAAGCTGAACAACGGTCACTTCAGTGTAACTTTAACTCGCACGCTAATTAGACTGCAGGTCTCACAGGCGCCGCTAAACATCTCGGAGCGGAAAAGCAGGAACATCTGTGCGTAGGGCAGCTGATCCACACCTCTGAAAGTGACTCTTTATTTCAGGACCTCTGATCTGCTCGAGCCGCTGCCAGACAACCCAATGCATGCAAAGAGCCCTCAACGGAAGCGAGAGAAGGAGGGGTCGCCAAACTGTGGGTTTATTGTACACCGGCAGAACAGACTCGAGCCTCACAAGTATGAATGAGTTTTTCAGTGAGGGAACCTTTGCTTCAACACACACTTTGAGTTGTTTGAAGCTTCTCCACTGAGCTCGAGCTCCACAATCTTGCAGAATACACAATAATGCAACTTTTGTAAAAACTTGTGCACTGCTTTCAAATATTCAAACACATGTAATATTATGCTAGACTGGCTTATTAATCCTAATACACTGAGACTGAGTGGGCTTACCTCCGTTGGCAGTCTGGAGCAGGTATAGCAGTACCAGAAAGAGGGCATCTTTCTTCATCATCTTGCCACTTTAGTCCGAGTCTCAGAGTCTCTGTGGCCACTTTGGGACCTGGAGCGTGTGCGGGGTGTACTCATGGAGGGGGCGGGATGGACACGGATGAAAATGATACCCTCAACCCCCCCAAATGGAAAGAAAAAACTGGCCCCTTACGCACAAACACACACCCCTGCCAAGCCCTGCAATACCCCTCTGGAAAAACTCCACCTCTTTTTCTTCTTTCCTACACTACTCCACCCCAAATTTCCATCTTGTCTGCTCTGTAAAATGATTCAGCTTTCATTCAAAAAGCAGACTGACCTCAGAGTTTCTCTAAACCTTTAAAGTTCTGAAGATTGGATGAAAAAAAGAGAAATAATCGCCATCATTTTGTTTTAGCAACCGAAATATCACTCATTCACTTGGCATTTATGTGTCCATGAAGAACCTTTTTTGTTCAGAAAAATGTTTGTAGTAACACATATAAGTGACCCAGTTGTCACCAAGTTTATAAAATGACTCTTTTACTGAGACAAAAGATAGTTCTTAAAATATATTTTATAGTCAAATGCTCACTTAGAACCACTGCTCTACATGACTGAAATAGATGTCCTGGGAAATCACACACAGCAGTCGTGAATGTTAGCCAATCAGATGGTGGAAGTTAGTAAGATCACTTACAGTACAGCAGCTTAAACAAGCCATTAAATCGGAGTGTTTTTGTCTCAGTGCTTTAACAATTGGGCTCATACATTTTTATTTGCATTATCCTCTAAAATATGAGCCCTTAGTAGAAATTATGCTGAACCAAAATATCCTCCTCTTTCCTTTTTCAGTCCACAGAACACATTGCTATGTGGTTTAGTTTTAACAATAAAGTTCAAATATTTGTATTTAATTGATCCTCAAAAAAATGAAAACCCTTATGTTACACTGTATTTTGACTGTCCACTTTAGACATTTTACTAACATACTTCCACTATCGTTAAAGATGATTGACAATTAGCATACAGTTTGGATTGGCGGTATGGTTCTGTTCTGGGCAAGAACTCCCTGTGCATCCATGCAGCCTAGCATAGATGAGAGCAGGGAGAGCAGCGATAACCCCCCAGGGTAAACAGAACAGAACCTACATAAATGTATTGCAGATATCGTTAAAGTTCAATAATTTTATGTACACATTTAGAATTAGTCTGATTCAAAGGAGAATCAGAAGGTTGAATCCTGACTGACAGAGGAGGAGCTGGGGATGGAGGAGGGTAATTAGCTATTGAGCAATGCGAAAACTGCTGATAATACTAAGGGCCCTTATGTATGAATGCTTAGATGGGTGTCGTATTCCTATAGGTAGATGGGGATCAGCTGAGAGTCAGCTGATGCGAGCTTGACTAACGTGACCTGCCAGAACTAACGCTATGCTTGATGTTGGTGGTACTTCACCTTTCAGTAAAAACAAATGAGTATGTCTGGAATGACCAGTTCAGCAGTAGAATAAGCCGTCATGTACTTGCAAAAAGTAGAATGTCTGTTGAAGGATAATCAAAATAAAAGTGTTAGCAGATATTATGCAGACAGTTTACTACTCTTATGACTGGTGGTTGACATGTAGTTGCAGAGTTACTTATAGTTAGTAGAATGCCTAAAGTGGATTATCAAAAATAAGCGTTACCAACATTTACTCCAATTTAGCACAAAAAACAAACTTGGGATGAATAAATTTGCTTTAGTGGGCAGCAGGGGTCGTTTTGAGAACACCGCCCTCTGCTGGACAGATTTCACTGAGGTGGTTTGTAGCTTGTCTTTGTGTCTGCGGTTGACTTCATGACTATCATACATCTGTAAACAAATACAATATTTTTTTTATATAAGATGCTATTTACATCTGTTGAGGTAGATGAGCGTTTTGCACCGTTTCAATCCAATGCCCCTGAATCTCCTTTACGCCACTGTTTGGGCATTTGACAGGAGAATTTGGAGCTCAGAACAAGCGGAGATGGTGCACTTTACACAGCTGTCTGTTCAGCCCTTGGTCAACATAAATGGCATTCGATGCCTCTGATCTCTCTATCTCTGGGTCTGTCTTTATTAATGTTTATCAATGACATTTTCAAACTCGCACCACTGCCAGCATCGAGTCAGTGTCCTGCCAACGTTTGGCCTGCATGTGTGTGGCTCTTTGCCATCATGATCAGTGGTTATGCTGATGGTTTCTCATCACTGGAGTCAGATGTTCTTTCCAGACTGACAGACAAATATATAGATTACAGACATTCTTCAGCTGACTGGAAAACATCGATTCAACCTTTAACATCAGAGGCAAATATTATCATGTACCAAAAAAACTCCCCCTCAAAAAAGTTATAACTTAATTTGGCATGACCATTTTCTGCTCTTTAGGATGCCTATATCTAAATTATATCTGTTATGATTGGTTACCAAAACAATGTTAAATGCAAATAAAAGAGCACAGTGAGAATAGTAAAATAAATGGGGTAATGGGAAGTATTTTCTCCTCCATTTCATAATTATTTTGGTAATATATTGGTAATATATATAATGAACTATGTGTGATTATATGGTCAACTTTATTTTATTATTTGCATTTAGCATTGTTTTCCCCCTGCGGTCTCTGACATTAAATAAAACATTCTCTGTATATTATTTTTTAATTTTATTGAATATATACATTTGTTTTTAATTTTATTGAATATATATAAACACACACACACACACACACACACACACAC
>NW_015505995.1:416462-421773 GCF_001515645.1 Sinocyclocheilus grahami
AACACACACACACACACACACACACACACACACACACGCACTTTGAGTTGAACAAATTTCGGCATTTTATCCTGAGTGAGAGTCGCTGGGGAACAGATGATAGGCTTACACTCCTCCCTCTCTCTTAGAGGATGAAAAAGAACTAGACGAAGAAAAGTCAATAATTACAGCGTGATGCCCCTCTAGACACAAACAAAAAACACATTCAGAAGAACAGGAGACCTTTCAATTCTTTCTGCCTGTATTTGTATTCATGAGGATTTCTCTCTCCCCCATCACCGAGCTCCTCCTGGGTCTAAGTAAATTCTCCTGTTCTCTCATGCTGAGAGCAAAAAAAGAAAGAGAGAGAGAGAGAGAGCGAAAGAGAAAGCAGTGTTGCAGAGATGTTTTTCCGAAAGAACTCATCAAAAATCTCCAGGAGTAAAACGAACCCCAGCAGGAAGGAGAACAGGAAACCTTCAGAGACGTAAACCTCTCTCCTTCTCGCTTTAAAACACACTCAGACTGGTTAAAAAAGACACCGGTGTGTGTTTTCTGTTTTAAAGGACAGTCTGGCAGCCCGTGAGTCGATATCCAGCTGACACGCATGTGAACTATAGTCAGACAGTCGAAAGCAGGCAGACGAAGACAAGTTTATCATTAATTTGAGTCTGTTGAGCTAAAATCTGACTGTTTAACGATGATCAGCACACTGAGGTCTGTACATCTTGAGAGAGCCATCCATTAGCATTCAGCTGTTAGCTGTCATCATAAGAGCTCTTTTTTTGAGCCGATCACCTGAGCTGTAAATATCATGTGATTGATCATTCTGGAAACACAGTAAATAACAGGACAACGCTAATTGGCTGATGGCATCACAAGAACATGCACAATCCCAAAACCCTCTGCTAGTGACTCCTGAGCTCTGAGGACAAAGGCAGCAGATGAGAAAAATTTTATTTCAAACATTAAGGGTGCACTAAGCCATTTTTGCCAAACAATGTTGATATTTGAAAGCACCAAAACAAACACGCCCATACCCTAACAGGACCTCGCCCCTATTTTGATAACTCCACCCCACACGTACGTACACAACCCTGGCAGCGACGATGGCAGAATCTGCTATGCCTTCCGGCCGCAGCATATTCAAGCAAAAGCCAACACAGAAAAGTTGTTTGGAAAAGTAAAATCAATGTAACAAAGCAACCTCGGCGTCCGATTCCCTTCCGCTCCTTGAGTTCTTTTCACTGCTGGAAAGCTGCTCCAATATTTACGCGGGTCCTCTCTCTTGCCTTATCATAACCCTTCTTTTTAATATTTTGTTCCTTCGAAATGTTCCTCTTCTTTTATCTGCCATCTCTCGCTATCTATAGTCGATCTGCTAATATCCGTCCTGTGCACTCACTGAGCGCTCTCTTTTCCCTACCATTCGAGACACGCCGGTTACTGGTGATTGGCAGCGAGTGTGTTTTGGGACTCGGTCCGACACTGTGGTCAAAAGTATTTTTCAAAAATCGCTTAGTGCACCTTTAAAGAAAAAAAAAAATACTACATATATTCCAGGATTTTTTGAAAACTTTCAGAAAATGTTGAGAGGTTTCTGGAACTTTTCTGCCTCTTTGCAACTCTAATTATAATATTAACTTAATATAATTTATGTATTAAATTATGATTATTGGTTATTGTTTAGTTGCCCCACCTGCTTTCCCTTGTTACCCTCTTTGTTTGCTCTCCTATTTATTCCCCCTTGTGTTATCTGTCCTGTGCTGGTTCATTGTCGTTCATTGCTTCCCTAGTTGCTGGTTAGTCAAGTCAAGTTATATCTTTCGGCTTATTTGCTCGTTTCAGTTTACTCTCTCAGAACGAACCAGCCAGTGAGAACCCAGCAGACAGACAGCCCTATTATGGGTATATTTTTGTACCCAGCTCCAGCAGTAAACAATCTCCCAAGACCTACCCCTGGCCAGAAGACTGCAATAATGCCACCAGAACTGTTGCCCTTTTGGGGTGTATGCTCATGCCCTCCTTGATGAAGTCCAGGGGCTAGGTTTAAATGAGTGTACCCTCATACACTTCTTTCTTGCTAGACTGGATGACCCCTTCGATCGGGAGGAGCTGGGAGATTTAAAGACCTGGACCTACTGGGAGGTTGCCGACCACATTTGCCACCGAAAGGAGATCTGCAGGAGGAGTGGGTCCCTCTCCCTGTTATTCCCATATCCCAGCCTATGCCTATCCCCACCATGTCGCCTCGCTCTCAGAAGAGGAGGACAAGGAGAGTTCCTATTCCTTTGGTGTGTCTGGTGGTCCCATTTTCGGTAGTCCTGGAGCCCGCTCCAGAGTCTGCCCCAGTATGCAAGGAATTCCCTCCAGAGGTTTTTAATTTTATTGAATATATATAAACACACACACACACACACACACACACTTTGAGTTGAACAAATTTCGGCATTTTATCCTGAGTGAGAGTCGCTGGGGAACAGATGATAGGCTTACACTCCTCCCTCTCTCTTAGAGGATGAAAAAGAACTAGACGAAGAAAAGTCAATAATTACAGCGTGATGCCCCTCTAGACACAAACAAAAAACACATTCAGAAGAACAGGAGACCTTTCAATTCTTTCTGCCTGTATTTGTATTCATGAGGATTTCTCTCTCCCCCATCACCGAGCTCCTCCTGGGTCTAAGTAAATTCTCCTGTTCTCTCATGCTGAGAGCAAAAAAAGAAAGAGAGAGAGAGAGAGAGCGAAAGAGAAAGCAGTGTTGCAGAGATGTTTTTCCGAAAGAACTCATCAAAAATCTCTAGGAGTAAAACGAACCCCAGCAGGAAGGAGAACAGGAAACCCTCAGAGACGTAAACCTCTCTCCTTCTCGCTTTAAAACACACTCAGACTGGTTAAAAAAGACACCGGTGTGTGTTTTCTGTTTTAAAGGACAGTCTGGCAGCCCGTGAGTCGATATCCAGCTGACACGCATGTGAACTATAGTCAGACAGTCGAAAGCAGGCAGACGAAGACAAGTTTATCATTAATTTGAGTCTGTTGAGCTAAAATCTGACTGTTTAACGATGATCAGCACACTGAGGTCTGTACATCTTGAGAGAGCCATCCATTAGCATTCAGCTGTTAGCTGTCATCATAAGAGCTCTTTTTTTGAGCCGATCACCTGAGCTGTAAATATCATGTGATTGATCATTCTGGAAACACAGTAAATAACAGGACAACGCTAATTGGCTGATGGCATCACAAGAACATGCACAATCCCAAAACCCTCTGCTAGTGACTCCTGAGCTCTGAGGACAAAGGCAGCAGATGAGAAAAATTTTATTTCAAACATTAAGGGTGCACTAAGCCATTTTTGCCAAACAATGTTGATATTTGAAAGCACCAAAACAAACACGCCCATACCCTAACAGGACCTCGCCCCTATTTTGATAACTCCACCCCACACGTACGTACACAACCCTGGCAGCGACGATGGCAGAATCTGCTATGCCTTCCGGCCGCAGCATATTCAAGCAAAAGCCAACACAGAAAAGTTGTTTGGAAAAGTAAAATCAATGTAACAAAGCAACCTCGGCGTCCGATTCCCTTCCGCTCCTTGAGTTCTTTTCACTGCTGGAAAGCTGCTCCAATATTTACGCGGGTCCTCTCTCTTGCCTTATCATAACCCTTCTTTTTAATATTTTGTTCCTTCGAAATGTTCCTCTTCTTTTATCTGCCATCTCTCGCTATCTATAGTCGATCTGCTAATATCCGTCCTGTGCACTCACTGAGCGCTCTCTTTTCCCTACCATTCGAGACACGCCGGTTACTGGTGATTGGCAGCGAGTGTGTTTTGGGACTCGGTCCGACACTGTGGTCAAAAGTATTTTTCAAAAATCGCTTAGTGCACCTTTAAAGAAAAAAAAAAATACTACATATATTCCAGGATTTTTTGAAAACTTTCAGAAAATGTTGAGAGGTTTCTGGAACTTTTCTGCCTCTTTGCAACTCTAATTATAATATTAACTTAATATAATTTATGTATTAAATTATGATTATTGGTTATTGTTTAGTTGCCCCACCTGCTTTCCCTTGTTACCCTCTTTGTTTGCTCTCCTATTTATTCCCCCTTGTGTTATCTGTCCTGTGCTGGTTCATTGTCGTTCATTGCTTCCCTAGTTGCTGGTTAGTCAAGTCAAGTTATATCTTTCGGCTTATTTGCTCGTTTCAGTTTCCTCTCTCAGAACGAACCAGCCAGTGAGAACCCAGCAGACAGACAGCCCTATTATGGGTATATTTTTGTACCCAGCTCCTGTTGAGCAGTAAACAATCTCCCAAGACCTACCCCTGGCCAGAAGACTGCAATAATGCCACCAGAACTGTTGCCCTTTTGGGGTGTATGCTCATGCCCTCCTTGATGAAGTCCAGGGGCTATGTTTAAATGAGTGTACCCTCATACACTTCTTTCTTGCTAGACTGGATGACCCCTTCGATCGGGAGGAGCTGGGAGATTTAAAGACCTGGACCTACTGGGAGGTTGCCGACCACATTTGCCACCGAAAGGAGATCTGCAGGAGGAGTGGGTCCCTCTCCCTGTTATTCCCATATCCCAGCCTATGCCTATCCCCACCATGTCGCCTCGCTCTCAGAAGAGGAGGACAAGGAGAGTTCCTATTCCTTTGGTGTGTCTGGTGGTCCCATTTTCGGTAGTCCTGGAGCCCGCTCCAGAGTCTGCCCCAGTATGCAAGGAATTCCCTCCAGAGTCCGATCCGTAGAAGGCTGTTCCAGAGATCACTTCAGAGAAGGCCGTTCCAGAGTCCCTTCCAGAGTCCGATCCGTAGAAGGCCATTCCAGAGTCCACTCCAGAGGAAGCCATTCCAGAGGCAACTCACAAGAGAGTAATGCTTGAACCTCCAGCCAACATGGCCGCCATGCCAGAACCTCCAGTCATCACGGATACTATGCTAGAGTCTCCAGCTATCATGGGTGCTACATCTTCAGCCGTCATGAGTGCTATAGTCTTCAGCCGTCATGGACACCATTTCAGTGTTTCCGGGCATCATGAATGTGCCGCATGAAGCCATTAAGGTGGGCCCTAGGTGTTTGAGACTGTTATCTAGCTTGGAGGACACTCCGTTGACATCAGTGCGAGCAGCTGGCATCTCTGCATCTCTAAATATGCCTGACAAGATTTTCTGGTGTACAAATTATTGTTACACATTCTAATCTATGAGGGAAATATTGTATCTCTAAATATAATGATTTTTTGTCATATATATATATATATATATATATATATATATATATATATATATATATATATATATATATATAGTATATATATATATA
>NW_015505995.1:422037-432540 GCF_001515645.1 Sinocyclocheilus grahami
TATATATATATATTTGGCAAAAATATGTTAGAATAGGCAATGAACAATAGCTAATTTAGTTGCAAAGTAAACTAGACTTGCTAGTTGCCAAAATTCTGGCTATGCACAACTACACACAGAAGATATTTTTTTACATCATCTGATGCATGTGGTTATTGAATTAATGTTTCAGATCTAATCTTTCTATGATAAAAAAACAAAAGTGCAATATCTGAATACCACACAGTTTCCGATCGCTGAATGCCAGTTACATATGCACTAGACAAAAAACAAAACAAAAAAAACCCTTGTTTTATGTTTGTGCTGTTCATTCTATGCTGAATAACTTCACTGAGGGTTTCAGAACAGTTGATTGTTATTCAGTTCAATAGGCCGCAGCAGTGATTGGCCTTGGGAAGTATTTCCCACATTCATTTTCTCCATGGGCATTACAGAAAATGTTTCAGTAAAGAGTTCTAAGAAGCAAACCAACCAGCTCCGACAGGAATCATAGCCATTTGAGTCATTCGCCATGTACTTATATGGCACTAAATTAAAGTACTCATGTACGCCATACACCCATAGAGCAACTAATGAGTGTACCCTCATACACTTCTTTCTTGCTAGACTGGATGACCCCTTCGATCGGGAGGAGCTGGGAGATTTAAAGACCTGGACCTACTGGGAGGTTGCCGACCACATTTGCCACCGAAAGGAGATCTGCAGGAGGAGTGGGTCCCTCTCCCTGTTATTCCCATATCCCAGCCTATGCCTATCCCCACCATGTCGCCTCGCTCTCAGAAGAGGAGGACAAGGAGAGTTCCTATTCCTTTGGTGTGTCTGGTGGTCCCATTTTCGGTAGTCCTGGAGCCCGCTCCAGAGTCTGCCCCAGTATGCAAGGAATTCCCTCCAGAGCCCACTCCAGAGTCCGATCCGTAGAAGGCTGTTCCAGAGATCACTTCAGAGAAGGCCGTTCCAGAGGCAACTCACAAGAGAGTAATGCTTGAACCTCCAGCCAACATGGCCGCCATGCCAGAACCTCCAGTCATCACGGATACTATGCTAGAGTCTCCAGCTATCATGGGTGCTACATCTTCAGCCGTCATGAGTGCTATAGTCTTCAGCCGTCATGGACACCATTTCAGTGTTTCCGGGCATCATGAATGTGCCGCATGAAGCCATTAAGGTGGGCCCTAGGTGTTTGAGACTGTTATCTAGCTTGGAGGACACTCCGTTGACATCAGTGCGAGCAGCTGGCATCTCTGCATCTCTAAATATGCCTGACAAGATTTTCTGGTGTACAAATTATTGTTACACATTCTAATCTATGAGGGAAATATTGTATCTCTAAATATAATGATTTTTTGTCATATATATATATATATATATATATATATATATATATATATATATATATATATATATATATATAGTATATATATATATATCTGAATACCACACAGTTTCCGATCGCTGAATGCCAGTTACATATGCACTAGACAAAAAACAAAACAAAAAAAACCCTTGTTTTATGTTTGTGCTGTTCATTCTATGCTGAATAACTTCACTGAGGGTTTCAGAACAGTTGATTGTTATTCAGTTCAATAGGCCGCAGCAGCGATTGGCCTTGGGAAGTATTTCCCACATTCATTTTCTCCATGGGCATTACAGAAAATGTTTCAGTAAAGAGTTCTAAGAAGCAAACCAACCAGCTCCGACAGGAATCATAGCCATTTGAGTCATTCGCCATGTACTTATATGGCACTAAATTAAAGTACTCATGTACGCCATACACCCATAGAGCAACTGAAATTGAATCTTTTTGGGTGATTGTGTCTGTTAAATGTGTTTTTGTATCAGAACTTTATTTACACAATGCGAGAGAGAGAGAGGACATAACATAACAGGATGCGACATAACAGGATGACATCATTGAGAAAAGGCCAGTGAAATTAGCGAGTAAAATGTGCATAGCTGGCCACACCCTGGACATCCAGTTATAAATAGGCCAGCGTAGCATTTGCTCACTCTTTCTGTTCTGAGGAGTTGAGAAGCATCTCAACCCACTCAGAGGCAGTTATCAACCACCCTGATGTAACAACAATGTGTCTGGTCACCTGTTCTAAGGGCAGAACCCGCATTGTGAACTTCGTAGACCGGAAGGCATAGTTGGTCGCTGAGCGCAGTTCCACCTGCGTGCAGTTCTTTCAACGACTTGGCCTGGTAGACATGCAGGATGGCCATGGTGTGCAGGGTGGACGCAGCTTGTCCAGAGGCCGTATAAGCCTTCGCCACAAGGGACGAAGAAAACTTACAGGCCTTGGAGGGGAGTCTCGGGCACCCCCGTCAGGTGCCGGTGTTTTGTGGGCAATCGCCCTCTCCACTTGGGGGACCTCTGAATAATATATTTGAAATATTTTGCACGGTAATAAATATATTAAAGTATATTTTTATATATTTTATATATTAATATTAAAATGCATTAAATTCCCATGGTAACAACGACTTCTCTGATTGGTGGATCTCATCTCGAGTTCATGAAGACTGCTTGCTTTATGAGGTGTGTATCAGACCTGAACACTATCGGTGACGGGCATCAATCCAGTGGCCCTGCGGGGACACACACGAGTCTTACACTATCAGCTCTGGGTCAATAAATGCCTCACAGTCACCACAGGATCATAAACAAACAAATAAACTAAAATAATGGCGTCGAGTTTGCGAGAAACTGGTTTCACTTAGGATCTTTTGATTAGCAACACCTGCTGAGTTTCCTGAGGGAATCTGGCAGTGCTGTACCACAGCAACACAGAGACCAGCGCCAACTCAACTATGATGAGAGACAATCAACTGGAATTTTCTGGAATCAGAACATAGATGCACAGCACAGATGCAAAACACACCACAACCTGTGCCTTCACTACGTGCTCATCAGTAGCGTACATTTAGTCTCAAATCTAAGCCACATAGGAAACCAGAGAAAAATAGATGCCTTACAACCTGTAGGGGGAGCTGTTGATCAATTGTCTGCAGGAAGAGAGCGAGAGAGAGAGAGAGAGACAGACAGACAGACAGAAAAAAGACAGACAAAGAGAGAGAAACACAGCAGCACAGATGCAAAACACACCACAACCTGTGCCTTCACTACGTGCTCATCAGTAGCGTACATTTAGTCTCAAATCTAAGCCACATAGGAAACCAGAGAAAAATAGATGCCTTACAACCTGTAGGGGGAGCTGTTGATCAATTGTCTGCAGGAAGAGAGCGAGAGAGAGAGAGAGAGAGAGAGAGACAGACAGACAGACAGAAAAAAGACAGACAAAGAGAGAGAAACACAGTGTTGTTTTGGAAGGAGTTCTTGTGTTTGTGAGCAGATGGAGACACTGAATCCCATTTATAATTAGGCAAACCTGATGAAGACAAACCGATACTAGTGCATTCAGATGCTTGCACACTCACACACGTTTACATAGCAAAAAGAGCGCATGCCATAGGCTTCTAGTGTTTTCAAATGAAGCTAATTATAAGCACTATACCTTAAAAGAACACATTTTGAATTATTAGAATAAAAAATAAACATTGTTTATTAATTTCAAAAATGCATTGGCAACCTTTCAGAATGATATTTTAAAATATTTGAAAGCATATGCATATTCCATACAAATTCTATTTAAAAAAATAAAATATTTAAGAAAAATTGATTAACATCTTAAGTTAAAATGTGTATACTGGTTTGACTATTTACAATATAACAATCAAATTTTTTAAAATACTAATTTGATCTAAAGTTGGATAATTTATCTGTTTTTATGACTTTTTATGTCCCCATCATCTACTTTATTTAACTACATAATAGTAAACTGTCCCTTTAAATCATATAATCAAGAGGAAGTGACATCTTCTCCAGAGGCACAATGTTTAAGTTGTATTCATCTTTAACATTCAACATTTGTTGTTTTTAATGCTTAGCTAGATGTAACAAGGAAAACACGACAAACACAAAAAACATGATTTTTTTTTGTGCTATTCATAGAAAAGTCTGTTGAATGATAATAATACAAGGATTGATGATTTGATAACAGGAAGACCTGTCCAATTTGGTTTGAAATGGTCCATTACATCACAAATTGCCTTGATGTATCAATGATAGTGCTGTATTTCATATTTAAAGGTGTAAACAATTTCCAGTAACAATATTTAATGCTTTATGCTTTCAGAGGCCTAGAATTCCCTGAATGAAACATATTTGTTTGGCATAAACCTATTTTCTTGCACTTTTATCTAGTTTGTTTATGGTTTTTGAGGTTGAAAGCATGTCGCACGACCTGTTCATGTTAGCATCGGTCTACTTTGGTTTCCACCCAGTACTTTGCACCAAATTTACTCATGATTATATGAATATTTTTCACATTTAGCGTTGTTTTTTTGACCCACATGTTGAGAATCCCACCTCTGAACCAGACCAATCCATTCGAATGATCGAAGAGCTTCCCGCAGCCGTTTACCTGTTATCAATCTGAGTGTGTGTTTTCTCTGCATGCCATCTGCTAGAGAACCCAGATGTTTGATAATGTAACGAGATGAGATTTCTAAGAATATCGGACTGTAAATCCGCTGTGAAATGCGGAGGAAATGCATTTACGCTCTGTGCATTATTAAATAAACTTGTGCTACAGGCTGTCGAATGGTCACGGGGGGAAACGCTGCTGCTTCTTGAATCTAATGAGAAACACAAGATGCATTTTTACCTGCTACGATCATCCCCTTCAAAATATCAATCGTTCAAACTGTCTAGCTTCACATCCGAGATGAGTAATGCATTTAAATGTCATGTGCAGCTGTAGTGACAAGAGCTCTAATGATTGAATTGCACGAGATTTGAATCGTCTAGTGCATCAAGCCATTTCATGCCTTAAAGTCAATGTGAAATTAAAATGGACCCTATTTACTTTCTTAACGAATGCCTCTGGCCTTATTGTGCATCATTCATTAGTGCACATTATTTTAGTAAATCATCATCATTTTCTCTGCTGATGTAACCAAAGCTGCTGTGCGGATGGGGAAAAATACATTTAACAAGTAATATCATAGCCCACTTTTCACAATCCAATTAAATCCTAATGGATCAAGCCCCATCGTTGCCTTATTTCCACAAAAGGCGTTCACAACCTATTTTATTTATGTAATATGACATATTTCAGTGATACTGAATAAAAATGGATTGCAAGAGTTATCGATTGGGAATTGATTGGATTATTAAAAATGTGTGTTTCTTGGTTTCACATCTGAATTTTCAATCAACATCCCTGAATTTTTGGACTGGATGTGAAGGTTGAAGGTCAAGATTTAAATCTTTTAAAATCTTGTATCATTATTTGCTATTTTTAATAGGGATGCACAATACTGTAAATCTGTACCATTTAGTTTATCTGCTCATATTTATTGGTCAATATTGGATATATATTTAATTGTACATGCTCATTTCCCATACTTTTATATGTAGGTTACTTTTGCCCTACTTAGTGCTCAAAGTTAATTAAAAACAATTATATTAATTTTTTGTACTGTACATTAGAATTTTGTGATGCATTCACTATTTTAGTGTTTTAAAGACAAAATAGTATAGAATTGTAATATTTAATGTTTAATAAACTGTCTATAACATGAAAATAATGATTGGCTTATTGTATCAGTCAGAATTGTAATAAAATATTTAGATTTTTTTTCTTTTAAATAATATGAGAGGATATGTAAGCAGAAGTTTTAAACTCAAAATTTACAGACTATTTGAAATGACCAAATCATCTGGCTTCAATAATCTGACAAATTAAAATCAGAGTAAAATGTAGGACTTGATATTATAAATTAGGATTTGATTTGACATGAAAGTCATGAAGAAATATATATATATATATATAAAATTCAAAGCAGGATGCATCCAAAATAAGTCAAAACAAATATTATTAATATTTCAAAATACTAACTGATATTGATTAACGTTATATAAAAAAATGATAAAATAGATTAATAATACTATTAATATTAATTTCAATTATTAAAAAAATTATTGATTATATTATTTTATAGTAATAAAAATATATATTTATTTTGATGGGATCATGGGTATAACATGGCAGACTGTAGTTAGGTGGTTGGATAAATTCGAAATTAAGATTGTAAATCAGATCAAATTTGAATATCTTCATATGATACCGCTAACATGCAGCTCAGTTCTTAGCAGTATTATGGGTTTCCCAAATATATGTGCGTGAGCATGTAAAGCCATGCAGAATACAGATGCCACATCTCGTTCTGTGATGTTGCTGTTCTTTGCTCTCTTGTGTGAAACCCAAGCAGATGTTTGCCTCTGGGCATTCTGGATTTAAACCATCGTCAACAATTTCACAAACAAAAACCACGTTAAAAAAACAACAGGAGACAGATTGTGCTTGCTAAATCGCCTCTTCCTCAAACGAGCCTCACAGTTATGAATTCCCACCTCCGTGCGTGAGAAGTGTTTCAGTGTCAGCACAGAAGAGGAAACAGAAAGTGCCTGTGATTACTAGAAAACAGCAGCCAAAACCCTGGGACAATGATTTCTGTCAGGAAAACACACTAGTGTTATAAAGATGGGAATGCAGCATTTAACTGTCAGTGTTTAAACACACACACACAGGCTACACAAACGCAGTCTGGTGTGAGTTGAAAGGTTGCAGTGCTTCTTTGCTTTGCTGCTGACAGGCTTGTGATTCAGACAGCTGCTGAATAATATCAGCAGGAACATTTAAACCATCTGACCCTTCCCGTCGGCTACTGGGATAGAAGCGTAAACCGAAAACAAACAGACCAGGGGCAGACTTTCTGTGCATGTGCAGTTTCAATGTGCTGACTTCAACAAATGCCATCAGGCTGCGTTGCATAAAAACACTGCCAAAGCAGCATCGATGCGAATCGCTTGGCGTGCGTTCAGCAGAGAGGGACGGTATTCTGGGAGCAGATGGAGAGAGTTTGAGCCGGTCTGGGTGGAGTCCCTCGGTAGTGCTGTCGTGTGACCACATTACAAAGCCGGTGGCCATTTTTAGAGCCGCCACATGTCACAGACGAGAGTAGTTTAGCATCGGACCCCAATCATGAGTCAAAAACTGTAATTGGCTCTAATACTGACCGATATGACGTTTTATAGTGCATGACGGCAGAAATGAGTCAGCGGGTAGAGATTTTGTGATACTGTTTAAACCGTGGTTAATATATTTGAATGGCTATTAATGTGTAGGACAGTTTGCATGTCAAAGCAACAAAGTAACATGTGGTAATACATCTCAAGACAAGGAAGAACTTGTTATTGTTACTATTAAGAATAATTATAATATTTACAATTTTTTATTAATATATTAATATTAAAATATATTTTTTTGTTAGTTATATAATGTTATGTAATGTTGTATGTTATATTTGTATTATTAATATTGCATTATAATATGTTCCTGTGGCTCAGTGATAGAGCATTGCGTTAGCAGCACAAAAGGTTGTGGGTTTGATTCCCAGGGAACACACATACTGGTAAAAAATGTATAACCTGAATGCACTGTAAGTCGCTTTGGATAAAAGTGTCTGCTAAATGCATTTATTATTAAATTATTACTTATTTATTAATTATAATATTATATTAATTACTATTACTTTTATTTATAATTAAAATGTAGTTGTATAAATTATTGTATATCATTTTTTATTAGTTTACTAATTTTATATATTATAAAATAATAATTTTATATTTAAAATATTATTTTATATTATCTGTGATTTTTTTCAGTAACTCAAGACAAGGAATAACTTATTATTTTTAATTGTTAATTAATTAATTAACTATCTTCATAAAATTACATCAATCTTGTTAATAATAATAATAATAATAATAATTAATTATTTTATATAAATCAACATTAATATTTAATTAATATTAATTAAATATTAATGTTGATTTATATAAAATAATTAATAATAATTATTATTAATTATTTTATATAAATCAACATTAATATTTAATTAATTAATAAATATTATTCAAATAAAATCGTATTAATATGTTAATATAATAACAACAATAATAGTATTAATAATAATTCTATTAAATAAAATCGTTTTAGATTTTTTAAAATATCAATATTTTTACATTTAAAATATCTGTATATTTTATATAATATTAAATAATATATAATTTTTATTTTTAAATATTCAATATAAATATGCATTTTTTTAATTGTTAAAAAGATAAATTAATTTATTATGTATTTCATTTACTGGATTATTCAAAAATAGACATTACAACTGTAACCACAAAAAAAAAATTTGTAATTTGCTGTAAAATTACCCAAACTGTGATATTTTGGTCACATCCCCTTCTCTTATTTAACACAAGATGAAGATCCCGATCTGGTCAAACAGAATGGCAGATGAACATCCACATGTTTTTCTCCAGAAGATCAGCAAGGCCTGAAAATCGACCGTCAAAAGTTCTGCTGGTGTAACATTTAGCTCCAGTGTGCCTGTGTTGGCGCATTAAACTTCCAGAAACATATCATGAAAGGCTTTCTCTGTCTCTTGCATTTTCTCCTGGTAAACCAGTGCCTGAATCTTTGATGATCAAACAAAACATTGTAATGACAAGAGTGGTATCTCCGAGCAGCAGAGGAGACTTCCACGCAGGTGAAGGAGAACTAAAAGTAGTGATGCTAATAGCTTCGCTAGTCTAAAGGCCCGTTTACACCAAGAACAATAACAATAACGGCATTCACACTGTGACGCTCTGTTTATTATAGTAATGCACTGCAGTTTTGTCATCTGCCGCTTTATTTGTACATCAATGGATTTTGATTGGTTTTCAATGTTTAAAAAAAATCACTCATTGGAATGTTTTATTTCTGAAACGCTTAAGTTGAATGCTCATCTAACATTTTTGAAATGTTACTGCTTGTTTAAGAATGTTCAGATAACTTTCAAAAGTAACATTCTCATAATGTTTGGAAAATGATCAACTGGAATGTTCCAACATCAAAACGTTTTTAAAACATTTAAAAAAAAACTGGACGTTTTGAATGTTCAGTTTTGGACGTTTTGAATGGTTTTAGGAGGTCAGAGGGAAATAAATCAAATGAAACTATCGTGCAAATGAATGCACAGGCAAGACAACATCAACGCTAACATGACGCTGTTAACAGTTGAGTGGAAGTGTCGCAGCAATCTGTTGAGATCATTTACAGATTTACTTTCACAGATTGAGAAAACAACCCATTATATTATGCATGAGTCCCTCGTCTCTGTCAGTAATATTTAGGGTTGCTCCAGTTCAGATTTTTTGTCTCCATGTGTTCAGTTTGGCTTTGTTTAATTTTTCTACAGAGAAATAAACATCAACGTCATTAATTATTGACTTGGTTATCTCTAAGCGCACTTGAATTTGTTCTAGATCATTAGACGTGACATACTGGTGTCTTCATACACAAAACGCTGTCTCTTAAGTCATTGTTTTGTGTAGTTTCCTGCTACACATTATGCAGATAGCAAGTTCAGATGTTCTGAAGTGTGCGGCTAGTGAATCCTTTGCTATCTTATAAAGCCACAGGAGCCAAGAAGCCATTAGATTAGAGTTGAACATCTTTTTTAAAGTGTAAGCACTGTAGCTATCAAGAAAATGGTACTTTGTGGTTAAGTAGTAATTAAGAATACCTGAGTGTTTTATTTATTTATAAATTACTACATCCAGGTCAAAGGTCAGTGTCATCATGGCAGACATAGCGTGTCTAGCCCTGCGTCTCAATGTTCGTACTATCCATCCTAAATATTACGTGAGATTAGAATAAGTGTGTCCCAAAGCATAGTATGTTTGAAAGAGTATGCCCCGGATGGTCTACTATTTCAGGTCGATTTTTGAAGTGTGGATCCGTGCACACTCCAATGGCTAATATTGCCCACAATCCATTGCGCTTTGGTGAAAGATTCTGTCCAGAACTACAAACACGAATAAAATGTGTTAATAAACCGTGCGCAACCGGCGGTTAGGTAGAGAGGCTTAGAAAAAGGGGTTTGAGTTCCTTTTGTTATTCCTTTTGTTATCCTTTTGTTATTATTATGTTATATTTCATCTGCAACAACAACGTAAACTTTTATAAACATCCGTTTGATCGTTAACTTTTAAATGCATCATTATGCATAAAATATGAGCACAGTTCTCGGCATGAAAGACCCACGGTTGGCAAATCAATGTGCTACCTCTTTTCTCTCAAATATGGTAGGAAGTTAAATAAAATGCAATGTGGAGGATGTTAACTGTGACAAGAATGTCACGTTAAAGACGCAGTTGTGTGACGTGATAGTATGTCCCAAAGCTTGCCTACACTCTTAAAAATAAAGGTGCTTCACGATGCCATACAAGAACCTTTTTGTCTAAATGGTTCCATAAAGAACCTTTAACATCTGAAGAACCTTTCTGTTTCACAAAAGGTTCTTTGTGGCGAAAGAAGGTTC
>NW_015505995.1:436125-444967 GCF_001515645.1 Sinocyclocheilus grahami
ATTAAATTTAACAATACCGCAACCCCCCCCCCCCAGTATTTTTGTCTTGATTTCCATAAAAAAATGCAGGAAATTATACATTTTCAGTCAAGACTGAGAATATATTGTGAATATTTTTTACATTTATAAATTTTTTTGTAAAAATTTGCCCTAATAGCTAATTAATTTAATCAGCCCTAAAAAAGTTTAAAGCATAAATCTTATTATATTTTATTAGATTTAGCCTAGCTTCTTAGACATACTATTAAACATACTTAGCGGTTGGTGGAAGAATAAATATGCCGTTTGATGAAGCAGTTGAAAGTCAAATTAATTCATAAATGCCCATGTTTACTTTTTTCATTCTTTTTTTCAACTCATGGTTCCATTTCTACAGAGAAATAAACATCAACGTCATTAATTATTGACTTGGTTATCTCTAAGCGCACTTGAATTTGTTCTAGATCATTAGACGTGACATACTGGTGTCTTCATACACAAAACGCTGTCTCTTAAGTCATTGTTTTGTGTAGTTTCCTGCTACACATTATGCAGATAGCAAGTTCAGATGTTCTGAAGTGTGCGGCTAGTGAATCCTTTGCTATCTTATAAAGCCACAGGAGCCAAGAAGCCATTAGATTAGAGTTGAACATCTTTTTTAAAGTGTAAGCACTGTAGCTATCAAGAAAATGGTACTTTGTGGTTAAGTAGTAATTAAGAATACCTGAGTGTTTTATTTATTTATAAATTACTACATCCAGGTCAAAGGTCAGTGTCATCATGGCAGACATAGCGTGTCTAGCCCTGCGTCTCAATGTTCGTACTATCCATCCTAAATATTACGTGAGATTAGAATAAGTGTGTCCCAAAGCATAGTATGTTTGAAAGAGTATGCCCCGGATGGTCTACTATTTCAGGTCGATTTTTGAAGTGTGGATCCGTGCACACTCCAATGGCTAATATTGCCCACAATCCATTGCGCTTTGGTGAAAGATTCTGTCCAGAACTACAAACACGAATAAAATGTGTTAATAAACCGTGCGCAACCGGCGGTTAGGTAGAGAGGCTTAGAAAAAGGGGTTTGAGTTCCTTTTGTTATTCCTTTTGTTATCCTTTTGTTATTATTATGTTATATTTCATCTGCAACAACAACGTAAACTTTTATAAACATCCGTTTGATCGTTAACTTTTAAATGCATCATTATGCATAAAATATGAGCACAGTTCTCGGCATGAAAGACCCACGGTTGGCAAATCAATGTGCTACCTCTTTTCTCTCAAATATGGTAGGAAGTTAAATAAAATGCAATGTGGAGGATGTTAACTGTGACAAGAATGTCACGTTAAAGACGCAGTTGTGTGACGTGATAGTATGTCCCAAAGCTTGCCTACACTCTTAAAAATAAAGGTGCTTCACGATGCCATACAAGAACCTTTTTGTCTAAATGGTTCCATAAAGAACCTTTAACATCTGAAGAACCTTTCTGTTTCACAAAAGGTTCTTTGTGGCGAAAGAAGGTTCTTCAGATTACAAAAAGGTAAGAAAGAGATGGTTCTTTAAAGAAGCTTTGACTGAATGGTTCTTTGTGGAACCAAAAATGGTTCTTCTATGGCATCGCTTGAAGAACCTTTTGAAGCACCTTTATTTTTAAGAGTGTGCTCTTCTACTACACACTCAAAAGTGTGTACTTTTTCTTCACCAAAAGAGTACTTTAAGTGCGTAGTATCAGTAGGCACATTGATACGCAGCACATGAATGTATTTGTACTACTGACCTGCCAGTGGTCAAGAAATAAGTATTTTTTGCCTTAATTTGACAGGATTGTTTGAGTAGAATCAGGAAATAATTGGAGAGCAGGGTTATTTTAGTATTATTTATACACTATTATGTCATTTAATTTATTAATATTTTAAAACAGCTGTTAGTTTTTATATTTCTTTTACATTTTTATTTACGTTTTTGTTGCCTAATTTTACTTTTGTTACTTTTTTTAAAATTCTTTTTAGCTGTCATTTATTTTTATTTAAGTTTTATTTTTAGTAATTTTAGATTAACTTTTTTTTGTAATATTTGTAATTTTCATTATTGTATTTTTTATTTATTTTTTGGTTAATATTGAAATTTTATTTCAGCTTTATTTCCATTAATTTTTAAAAAATATTTTTTTACATGCTAACAATACCAATACTGCTAGAGAGAAGGGAACAGGAACGGGGGGAAAAAAACTCCAATTTGGATTTTTAAGGATTTTTGTTTAGGATTTTTAATCAGGCACCAAACTAAATATCCAAAACACTACTTCCATCCAGTGGAGTGAATTTTGCATGTCAAATTTGGCAGATTTCATCAGCGTTTCTGAGCAAATAACTGACATATGATCTCATGACTCAATCTCAAGAAAGCAGAGGCCTACAGAACACAAACTAAACCCCTAAACACACAAAAACAACATTTTATTATTGACAGATCTTCAGTGTTTGTCTCAATCGTATTGGTAGAACCGCACACATATTTCACGTCTCTATGTGAACCGCAGGCATTGTTATCTTCATCTCTACAGCAACACGAGACAAGCGGCCAACTAAGTCTAGCTCACGGTGCGCAGAGCCAAATCAGCGGCTGACAGCATTATTATTTGTTAGATATGGTTGCTCTTTTCTCTAAATGGGAAAAACAGCAGTCTCCTTTCCGCTGGGAAGTAGAAATTTGGAAGAAAGTGCGTTCTGAAAGCCTCGTCTGGCTATTGTTCAACGTCCTTGGTGGATGTGGTTTTAAAGCACGGCGGGGGAATTTGTGATTCTGCCTGCTGATATTTTCAGCATCCCGAGACTCCAGGAACACTCATTTTAATTTATTTTTAATGGTAGTTATTGTCATTGTGAAGGTCGCTGACATTTGCTTTACCCGCTTCTGTCGGCTGGAGGTTGCAATCGCTTGTGAAAGCAACTACCCACAGAAAATCCTTGTGTGTGTGTGTGTGATCAAGTGATTGAGGCCCCCAGCAGATGGAGTTTTGGGACCTGCGGTTGTGTTTGTTGTCCTCCGGGAAAAGGTCAGGCGTGGGATACTTCCAGAAGACGATAAGAAAATCCTACATTCTACAAACATAAGATGTCTGTTTAATTATTCATGTGTTTTCAGATACGAAGGTGGGAGTTTTGGAGGTTTATCCTTTGGAGGATGCTGATAAAGTGGATTTGAATTGGAATCAGGTATGAGATTCGTTAAGAAACACATTAGTGGACGTCTCTGCTTACATGTTAATGACAAATCAACATAAATATGTCCTGAAGGTCTCAGTAAAAGTTATAAAAGTCCTCTTCTTTGCAAAGCCACACTTTTGTGATTCTGCCTGCTGATATTTTCAGCATCCCGAGACTCCAGGAACACTCATTTTAATTTATTTTTAATGGTAGTTATTGTCATTGTGAAGGTCGCTGACATTTGCTTTACCCGCTTCTGTCGGCTGGAGGTTGCAATCGCTTGTGAAAGCAACTACCCACAGAAAATCCTTGTGTGTGTGTGTGATCAAGTGATTGAGGCCCCCAGCAGATGGAGTTTTGGGACCTGCGGTTGTGTTTGTTGTCCTCCGGGAAAAGGTCAGGCGTGGGATACTTCCAGAAGACGATAAGAAAATCCTACATTCTACAAACATAAGATGTCTGTTTAATTATTCATGTGTTTTCAGATACGAAGGTGGGAGTTTTGGAGGTTTATCCTTTGGAGGATGCTGATAAAGTGGATTTGAATTGGAATCAGGTATGAGATTCGTTAAGAAACACATTAGTGGACGTCTCTGCTTACATGTTAATGACAAATCAACATAAATATGTCCTGAAGGTCTCAGTAAAAGTTATAAAAGTCCTCTTCTTTGCAAAGCCACACTTTAAAAAACATTACTGACAATAGCTACTGTTGCCATTCACCATTTTCTCTGAAAGTTTCTGCTTTTTTCTTTTTAAATCTAGGAAGGAAGGGTCTTTGAGTTTGGATAGATACAATTTTACAAAAAAAACATCAACAACAACAAAAAAAACCAACAAAAACTGCTAAAATATTTGCAGTGTCACAATTCATTCTAGCTAACAAGATTTATATCAATCAATTTGTACCGTTTTATGAACACATATATAGTATTTATTAATATTTTGAATGAGCTTTTATTTTTTATATTTTAAGTTTAGTAATAGTTTTAGTACTTTTGATGTGCTTTTGTCAATTCTCATATTTATTATTTCTATTTAGTTCATTTCTATTTATTTGATAATTAGTTTTTTAAATTTATTTATTTATTTTACAATTTTATGAGCACACTTTACTGAAAAAATCTAAATATTTAAAAAAATATTTTGTCAAATGAATGACATATAATTCACATTTTCTAAACCCCAAGGACTAAAAACATGCATAAAACAGTAAATCTTTCATCTTCCCATGCTGTTAAAGGAATTGTTCATCCAAAAATGAATATTCTGTTATCATTTAGCCTCATGTCAAATCTGAACACAAAAATATGAATACATAAAATAAATACATTTTGATATATATATACACCGTATATATATATTCTTGTTAATGAAAGAATTGAAGGAATGAATGAATGAATGAATTATTTTGTCAAGTCAGAGGGGTGTGAGTCCCTGGTTACTTTAATAGTATCCACAAAAGGCACCGAGATAAATTGAGTTTAATGGTCCACAGAAGAAAGACAGTCATACAGGTTTGGAACGACTTGAGAGTGAGTAAATGACAGAACTAACCCTAGTTAAACAGATGCGACTAGTACTCTTGCTGACAGGTGGCAGGGGTGTTGAATAAAACTTGTTTTCGGACCCAGCAATCGAACCTCATTCTGTTTAGATCCTCTGATGATCCCCCGGTGTGCCCGTCCATCGGGGAGTTTCTGCTTTGATGCTCGGACATTAAACAGGACGTCTGTCAGGAGGTTCTCCGCGTTCGCCGGTTAGCTGAGTAAATCTGCGTGTCCTCTGCTCGAGTGGACTTCTCTGTATGTCAGACAGATAGACAGCAGGCCAACAGAGACGCCCGTCCATTCTCACCGCTCGGGCTGAAATGAAAGAGAGTTTGGGGGCCTTTGATGTCATTCTGTGGGCTGTGATCTCTTCTGCTTAATTAAGACACAGTGTTTGGTCTTTATACAGTGAGTGGACGGGAGTGAACCTGTGCCGACAGGTATTCATAATCACATCTAGAATGAACTGGTGGCCGGAGATCTGAAGGCGCTTTCCGATCCGATCGTGACTTAAAGTTTGGTTCCAGTCAGCTGGTCATTACTGCTAAATAACGAGACCAGAACCACCTAACGAACTAAACAAAGTCGACTCGAAAGTGACAACAAAATCGTTTTGCTTTTATTTAGAAATATATATATGTTTATATACTTTTTTAAAATGTAAAAATGTGTGTTTTACATTTTTATAAACATATATTGTTTTATATACATTTTATGTTTTAAAACTTCTTTTTTATGTTGCTTGTATACATTTATTTATATTATTTATTATTCATCATTTAAAAGCTAAACACACACATATTTACATTGCTTATATACATTAAAAATAATATTTTAGTTTTTATATCATTTCTATTAAACAATGCTAATAGGACTGTTTTAGCAGTGATATTTAAATATTTATTCATAAAATAGACTTCTCGTTGATCTTTAAAGTGTTTTTTTGGTTTAAAGTATTCCAATATTTTTGTTCAAGGATTACTGATTGTTCGTGTGCATATAGAAATAATATTATTTATTAATATCACACATTTTGTGTTTCAAACTTTTATATATATTTATTTTATATAATTACATATTATTTTATTTTTTATGTTTGATTATATTTTATATGTATTTGTATTTTATTTTATTATATTCATATTTTTATTTGTGTTGTATTTGTATATTTTATATATACAATATAAAATATACAAATACAAAATATTGATTTTTTTTATCTTTTCTTTTCTTACTTTTCTTTTCTTTTATATTTCATTTTATTTGTATATTTTATAATCAAACGGGTACCTGTGCCCCGTAATATAATATAATATAATATAATATAATATAATATAATATAATATAATATAATATAATATAATATAATACAATACAATATAATCATCTTCTGGTAATTTCTCGTAAGACAATAGTGGCACCTTCCTGGCTAGTTCTGACAGCTGTCAAATATATAGTACATGCCGTTTAAATCTGCGGTAAACTGTGATGGCACAAATTTATCACATTTTAGATCCACATGTATCAATGTGAAAACAGACCTGCGGCAGACAGGTGGTGACAGACATCAGGACTAAACCGAGCAATCAAGCCTGAAACTGCATGACCTGGAACACATTTCAGGAGCGCAGTATTGATCAACTGAGGAATCTCATTCAAATCGCAGCATCTAAATGACTGAGATGCAGCAGAGTGAAGGACACAGCTTGTGTGTGCGTCTCATCTGTCACTTCTCTGTTAGGTAAAGGCTATGAGGGGTCAGATGCACACAGTGGTCAGTCGGCAGCTGTAACAGAAGCATTGCTGTGTGTCTCCATCCATCCATCCATCCATCCATCAATCAATCAGTCGCTCAGGGCATGAGGTCACAGGTCACCGGGTCACGGCGGGCCGTTAAGCTTCATTGTCTGCTGTCCTGGAACACAGGAAACCGCTTCAATGGGATCACACTGCCTGCGCCAACGTCACCTCCAGAACACCAGAGGGTGCTGTTCTGAATGTGAATCAACCACCTGATTTCATTATGGTATGCAAAGCCCAGTTTTCACATTGCAATAAACACTCAAGTCCCGACATACATTTTTTTTTCTCATTTAATGTCATGTTTTAATAAGAAATTGCACATTACGTAGAATGTGAGAGTGACATTTTATGTTGAGTATATACACTACTGTTCTAAAATTTGGGTTTAAAAAATGTTCACATGAAAGAAGTCTCTTAAGCTTATCAAGGCTGTATTTATTTGACCAAAAAAATAAAAAAATAAAACTAATATTGTGAAATATTATTATAATTTTAAATAACTGTTTTCTATTGTAACACGTTTTAAAATTCGTAACATAATGTCAAGATTCTCTGAATAGAAAGTTAAAACAAAATAAATTCATAAACAATCTTTTGATTATGATTATGTTTTCAGCTATTAAGCAACAGTTTTATTCAGAAATTTCATTAATAGATGTTTTTAAAGATGTTTCACATGACTTTTGATATAATATATATATATATTTATTTGCCATGAATAAAGCCTTTTTATTGCGGATATGGCATTAAAAAGAATGATTTCAGCTACCAGGAATAGTGAATTTTTCTGAGCACAGTTTAAAGGATATCTGCATGTGTAAAAGATTAAATATAAGACATTTTACAATGTTTTAATGCAAATTTCAATTGACTAATTTAGTAGTAAATCAAAGATAAAAATATTAATATATACTATTATATTTATTAAATTGTAATGTTTTAACACAACATTACCATAAATATGCTGGATATGAATGGTGGTTAGGGCTGGGCAGTAAAGGTAAAAATAAAATATATCCTGATATTTTCAGTGATATATTCTGTGACAGCTTTTTTTTTTTGCAGTGGAGGTTAGCATATGAATTAGTATAAACAAATACACTCTATAGCTGTATTAAAGTGCCCCTATTATGGATTTTTGAAAATTACCTTTCATGCAGTGTGTAACACAGCTCTAAGTGAATGAAAACATCCTGCAAAGTTATAATTCTGAAAGTGCACCGTATAAAGTTATTGTCTCTCAAAAGAAAGAGTCGACTCTGAATCATTGAAACAAATCATTTTTAAAACAAATCCCAACCGTTTCATGTTGACGTCAATGTGAAACATTAGCATATTGCCCACCCACTTGTTGGTCTTTTCGCTTGGTCTAAATGAAAATGCTAATTCATTCTTTGCCACTAGGTGCCGCTTCTGGAGCGGTGAAAATAGCTGTTTTCCCGGTAACGCTGTACACAAAGCAGCACTGCGCTCACAAACGCTGCTTTATCAGGCATTACAGGCATGATGAAATGGAAATGAAATCGACCAATCACTGCAGATTAGAGTCACGCAAAGGAGGGGTTTGGAAAAATATATTAATGAAGAGCGAAGAGCAGTTCAAAGGTGTTTAGATTAAATTATAATATTATGATTTGTAAAATTCCAGCCGACAGGATTTTTCATGTCACTGAAGCGATGTATTTGCTGACAGGAAGGGACGGACGAAAAGGCCCGGGCTGTATTTACACAGAGGGAATGTGAGATTAAATTATGAATAATGCGAGAGAGAGGAAGCGAGGTAGGTAAAGGCGAATGCGGGAGGGCGGCAACAGATTCCCCGAGGACTTTCCGCTGGGTTTAACCCACTGAGGTGGAACCGAATGGACAGCTCTGGTTAAATAAGAACAAATTTACTTTTCCTTCCCACTCTAGGGACGGATCCAACCACAATAGCAGATATCCTTGTTTGCTTGCTGCAGTCGGACACACAGAACACGCATATGCCCAATATTGTAAAAAAGCCTGCTGGAAAAGCAAGGGCTGTTCACGCCAAGAACGATAACTGTAACAATAACTATAACGATAACTATAGTAGCGTCCGGCTCAACACACAATAACGTTCTGTTTAGTATAAGCATATTTTTTTTTATCGCAATTCTGAATTTATATCCCGCAATTCAGTTTCTGCAAGATGTAAACTTGCAGTTGCAAGAAATAAAGTCAGAAATGTGATATGAAAAGATGCAAATCCCCTTTTTTTATTTAGAGGCGGAAACAAAAAAAACTGAATTGCAAGAACCCCCCCCCCCCCCAAAAAATTACTT
>NW_015505995.1:445082-452327 GCF_001515645.1 Sinocyclocheilus grahami
GGGGGTCTTTTCAGAAGAAAGTCTAAATTTTGGAATTCAGAAGAAAGTCTGAATTGCGAGATATAAACTCAGAATTCTGAGATAAAACACTGAAATTTAATTTTTTTTTATTTTGTATTTCAGGACGAAAACAACAAAACTGAATTGCGAGATGTAAAAAAAAAAAAATCAGAATAGCAAGAAACAGTGTCTGAATTGTGAGATATAAAAGACAAAAATTTCCGATTTGTCAATTAAAAAATCACAATTACCTTTAAAAAATTTTTATTCCATGATGATAACGGGATTCCATATTTACAGAGATTGGTTGAAGTTGTGAAATTGTTTCTGTGAAAATAAGGATTAATCTTGTAAATATACAAACCTTTTTTAAAAATATGTGCTTACTGCATTTTTATAAATTATTTATTAGTTATTGTACATGGAAAAACGGTACTTTAAAAGTAAATTACTGTAGATGGACAGAGCAGTTTTATAAAATAACTCATTAAAACCTTAAAATCATGGCGATTAACCTGAAAGTTGGTTGTTTTTCTGAGTAATTTGACAGAATTTATCAGTTTTTCCATAGTTTAAAAACAAATGATCAACAGTAATATACTGTAATTGAATGAATTTTGACCGTAAAGTCTATTCTGTAGTTTTTTTGCTTGTAATTTTGTGAAATGGTTATTTTCTGTAATTTAACAGAATATGTCTGGAAGCCCTGCTGCCAGTCTTTTTACCATTTTTTTAAACCGTTTTTTTTACAGTGTTGGTTTCAGATTGGCTCTAAATGTTTTTATCGTTCATCAGCTGGAAAAGTCCACTTTGAAAGTGTTTCCAACAATATTTTGCATTTATCATTATAGTTGTAGTGAGCACCAGTTTGAACTGGCTTGTATTCCAATATATTTCTAATATAAATGTGTTGGTAACTTGTTCTAGAGATTAAATTTATTCTTCATTATAGGTTGGTATTCCTCCAGTGCATGAGAGCAGCCTGTTTGTTTACCAGCAGTCATTACAGTGTCTCGTCTGTCCGCTGATATCCTCCGCTCTCCCCGCTGAGGCCTGGAGGAAAAACACTTATCTACGGAGGGAAATGTCAACCTGCGGTTGAGAATATACAGCCTTTAAGGGCCACAAAGCACAGCGGTGACAAGCTAATCAGGAAATGATCAGGTGTGAGTATGATCAGGTGCGGTGGATGGGGCCCGGGGCCGCGGGGAAACAGGTTATTACACCGAGGGGTTACTGAACCAACATGTCTGATAACATTTGAGTCTGATGCAAAACTAAACACAAACTGTGTTTTTAATGGGTCGGTCCTATTATGCAGTACCTTTTTAAATAAAATTAATATGAATGTGTTATGTTTTAAGAACTTATTAGACTTTTTAGAATTGCAGTATGCTCTGGTCAAGTTTGTCCTCTTCAGCTATTCAGTTACTTTTTTTTGTCATTTACAACCAGGGTTATTATAGTTTACTAAAACTAAAACTGAAACTAATATTAAAACATTTTCAGTACTTGAAATAAAATAAACTGAAACAAAATATAAAAACTTTTTGTTAAATTTCATCTAGTTTCCAAGGAAACATTTATCATTTTATTTAGTTTGACTTGATGCAGTAAAATAATTAAAATGTAATAAAATGAATAAAACTATATAGATTTCATAAAACTAAAACTAAAACAACAACAAAACAAACTAAAATGGCAAAAACACAAGAAAAGTACTAAAACTCTAAATATTTTAACTAATTTTAACTAAAATTAAAATGACCTTTTAAAAAAAAAAAAAAAAAGAAAAGTACTTTTGTTCTGCAAGAATGCATTAAATTGATCAAAAGTAACAGTAAAGACATTTATAGCATTACACATATTTCTATTTCAAATAAATGCTGTTCTTTTGAACTGGAGAAATGGCTGCTGAAAATTCATCTTTTTCAAGACAGGAATATATTACATTTTAAAATATATTAAAATATTTTGATTTGTAACAATATTTCACAAGATTACTGTTATTACTGTATTTTTGATCGAATAAATGCAGCCTTGGTGAGCAGAAGGGACTTCTTTAAAAAACATTTAAAAAATCCTACTTTTGAACAGTAGTGTAATTAGAATATTTCTAAAGAAATTTTAGTTTTTAACCCAGAGATATGACAAAAAAAGGCAGCATCCACTTAAAGCAAAGTAGTGAAATGATTTATAGTGAATTTTCACATAATTATCTGTACTTGGACATATATGATGGAGACGTGATGTTAGACCAGTTTCTTTCTTTCACCTCCATCAAAAAAAAAGGACTTTAAATATAATAAATAAATAAGAGGGTTTTAAAATTCATGTTAAATTCAGGACACCCTCGGGAACAATTACCCACACTGTAGTAGTCAGAACAGACTCATCTAATTTACATCTCCTCATTAATACTGATTAATACAGCTTAGATTGGAATGTTTTGTTGAGGTCAGTTTCACTCCAAAGATATTTCATACTTTTTTGGCTGTATTTAACTTAAATATCTTAAATAACTATGTTATATATATAAAGGGGAAAGAGGGAAATATATATATATATATATATATGTAGTTCACTATTTAAGCACTTCAAACATATTTGTTAAGAAAAATTTGTAGCATAAATGTTGTGTTTATCTACAGAAATCATGCTAATGGTATACTAAATGATAAAAACTGTGAATCTGAATCGCTATTTACACCTGCATTTACACTTAAAGGTAATAGCAAGCTAGCTTTGAAAGCATAAGATCCCATCCTTCCTGCAAATCACTCTCCAAAGCCACGCCTCCTCCAAAACACATGATCGCGCACAGGCAGAGCAGAAGCTAACCAGCGACACGATGAGAGACGGGGTGTGTGGAGGGTTGAATGCAACGCTGTCAGATTACCTCATGTCTCATTCACCGGTGAAAACATTACAGTAAAAAATGCTAAATATTACAATAATAACGCCTTCCATTCTCTCTCGGTCTGCAATAGCATAATGGAATGCACTGATGACGTGTCATGTCTGCGTGAACAGGGTGCGCGGAGGTACGCAAATGCATATGTTGACAGGCGGGTAGGACAGCCTAGATTGGACAAACATTTTATGGTCCTACACCTTCGACAGAAAATATAAATACACATAAATAAATTAAGACCACTTAACTTAGTGATTGCTATCGGGATGTGAAGAGACTTTCAACCAGCATAACATAAAATGTTTTTGAACCAATTCACCTACCCTGCCTTTAAGATTTGTTATGAAATCATATGTGCATGACATAAGGTATATTTTAGTGATTTTGGTCAATCACTGTTGCACTTTGATGTATTTCCAAAATAATATTAGTGCTGGATTTTTACAGCCCTGTGACTGGCACAGATTATGAATATGAATAGTTAATGTGCAGAGCAAATGTTTTAAATGAATCGGCTCAATGTGGAAATCAATCATCAAAGCGACTTAACAGATGAACTTCTTCACAGCACAGGTTTTATTGATGGCTCTTCCTTCCAAGTAATTTGCGAATCACCCAAAGGAGCCGCTAGAAATAGTGAAGCTTTCAAAGACTTTCACATGAGCTGGTTTACTTTTTCCTCATTTTCATGTTTGATATTCATATGAGTGCATTCAAAATAACTTAATGCATTTTCTTTTTTTTTTAGAAACAAGAAGAAGCAGGCCCAAAATGGGCTGGACTGCAATTTATAGTGCAAAGTGTGTGTTCATTCTCAGTTTTGCCAACTATAGCAGGCTATTCCTCTTCTATACAGCCAGTTTTCTCATTCAGGTCAGCTACTCCAGGGCTCCACAACATTGTACAACTACTTGCACAAAAAATATATAGAATGCACAAATATACACAACCCTAAAGTGCAACAGTGATTAACCAAACTCCCTAAAATAGACCTTATGTCATGCACATGCATTTTATACCAAATTGGAAGTGTAAATGTAGGTCTAAACAGCAATTCAAATTCATTGAAAATTCACTGTTAATGTTTTTATATTAAAGTTTTGTATAATTTATTGTTAAAAATAAAATAATAATTTAATCAACAGTGACCAAATGAATGAAACAAACAACCAAAACAGTGATAATGACTAAAAAGTATCTGAATTACTTTTTTTAGTTTTTTTGATGAACTTGGTTTTTCAGACAAACGTGACCACAGCCCATGATTTATTGATGGCTGTTCCTGCCAAGTAATTTGTGCATCACCCAAAGAAACCACTTGAAAGCTTGTTTCCACCACGGGCTAAAAAAAGAAACAAAAAAGGTAATTGCGACTTATCATCTCACAATTCAGACTTTTTTCCTCAAAATTTTGAGAAGAAAAGTTATAACTGTGAGATAAAAAGTCAGAATTGCAAGATATCAATTCTGAATTCAGAGAAAAAAAGTTAAAATTGCGAGATGTAAAAGCTGAATTTAGTGAAAAAATGTCAGAATTGCAAAATATAAACTAAGAATTCTGAGGAAAAATTTCAGAATTGTGAGATATAAATGCAGAATTTAAAGAAAAACGTTAAAAAATGCAAGCTATAAACAGAATTTAGAGAAAAAGCCACAATTGTGACATAAACTGAGAATTCTAAGAAAGAAAAGTCAGAATTGCGAGATATATACTCAGAGTTTGAGGAAAATAGTCAGAATTGTGAGACATAAACTCAGAATTCTGAGAGAAAAAAAGTCAGAATTACGAGATATAAACTCATAATTTCAAGAAAAATTGTTTTGCATATATAAAAGTTTATATCTTGCGATTCCTCATATCTTCAAGTTACAACTTTTTTCAGAATTTCAAGAAACAAAATCTGAATTGTGAGATAAAGGTCACAATCACATTTTTTATTATTATAATTTTTTTTATTTGGAAACGTTTCCATAGCTTTCAGACAACCTCACATCAGCTGGTTTACTCTTTCCTCATTGTCATGTTTGATATTCATATGAGTACATTCAAAATAACTACATGCGTTTTTCTTTTTTAGAAACAGTGGAACAAGCAGGCCCCAAATGACCGATTTATAACACAAAGTGCACGTTGCATTCTCAGTGCTATAGCATGTTATTCCTCTTCTACGGCCCGTTTTCTCATTCAGGTCAACTACTCCAGGGCTCCTCAACACTGTACAACTACTTGCACTAAATAATACGACAGAACGCACAAACATACGCGACCCTACGCGAACTCTCGAGATGTGCATGTGTTCATGAGTTAATTAGTCCTCTTTCCAGCTTGTTACTGCAGTCTGTCCTCTCGTTAATACATCAGGGTTAACAAACCCTTCTGCCCCGTTAATTACACTCCGCTAATATAGCTGGATCATTTTCATTCTGCATGTATGATGGAGATACACACAGATGAGTGTGTTATCTTTCCTGTCCCAGTTCTCATTTAGGTAACAAAGCCGAACAAAGGATTTCTTAGAATATCATTTGATTAGTTTTGCTATCACAGCTTCGTATAATAAAGGACAATATTTATTTTTAAAAGGAAGCCTGATTTAGTAAGCTCAGTAACTCAAATCACAAATGACCTATCAGACATGTTTTTCATATCAGCGGAAAATGATATTGCTGCAAACCTTTTAACAGCCGCATTAGCTTGAGGTTTTTATTTAATGAGGATCCTTAGATGACCTGGGATGAATAACAATTTGCACAATATCCGTTCTAAATGGCATTCGAGATTGGGATTAGTGCGTCCCGAATCATAATACACTGAAAATAGCTTTCCAAAGGTCCACAGCGCTCTATTTCTGGTGGATTTTTGATGTAAGTATCCATGCACAGTATTATGGTCTATTATTGCTGACAACCTACATAAAAGAAGTTTGTGAAGGTTATCTTTTGACTTTTTGATTTGGTTGTGAGGATCTTTATTTTTGAATAACCCATTTGAATGTTCATTTAAGATTTGCATTGCTGCGAGGTCAAACGTGTTTTATCAAATGCATATTTTTTGAATGAACTTTCAGCTGTAAATGAAATGAAAGCCTGTAATTGTGCACCGAAGCCATGTGAACATTTCATCTTATTCAGAGTGCAGCTTGGAGTCATTAAGAGATGATTTGAAGTTATTAAATTGTGTCAGCGCAAACTAGCTCTTGCAGAAAAGCACTCTCTGACCAGAAGACGACCAAAACATTACTGCAGAAATTATACAGATTAATCACAATGTGCCTTTAAAGGCCCCATATTTAGCATTTTATGAACTAATTTATTTTGAATTAAGAAGACATGCCCTGTTACTCACACAAAGCTAACTTGGAATATTTATTTTCATTAGTTCATTTGATATTTCCTTCCAGTTCTGTTTAGTTTCTATACTGTACCAGTTTTAAGACCAATTAAAATGGTTGCAAATGTAACCATATAACCATTTTTTTTTTCTCCGTAGCCTGGAGGCACAGTAGATTCTTCGATCTCATCAGGTGAGTGTGGCATTGAAAGGTGTTATCCACACTACACAATGTGTTTCAAAAAGCCCACTCTACAGGATGTGTTTAGAAAAACAGAACTGTTCCAGGTAGCTGTTATTGTACTAAGAACTGTGGGATGTGGACGACTGTTGGGGAAATTAAATTTGCTGGGCTACAGGGGACATTCCATCAATATCTCCAGCTCTCCACCGAACACAAACCAAATCAAACTGGTGCCACGCACAAGCATACACACACTCGCAGCGAGAGACAGACAGTGAAAACGGCAGACGGGGCACCAGGTCATTCTTTTTTCAGCTCAGACCAGAGAAAATGTGCTTTTATCTGAGGAAAATGTGTCATCGCAAAGTACTGCAGTTATAAAACTCCCCATTTGAATCCCAGCAGCATGAGAAACTTCACAGAAACCTGCTCAGTGTGTGTGTGGCGTCCTGAATGCCACGGCAATAAGAGAAGCTGTGAAACCCCCTGCATTTCACATGCTCTCGAAGGAAAATCATATTCACACTTTATCAAGGAAACGGGACTGTTAAAGGGGTCATATGATGCTGCTAAAAAGAACATTATTTTGTGTATTTGGTGTAATGAAATGTGTTTATGCGGTTTAAAGTAAAAAAAACACATTATTTTCCACATACGGTACATTATTGTTTCTCCTCTATGCCCCGCCTTTTTGAAACGAGTCGATTTTTACAAAGCTCATCGGTCTGAAAAAGCGAGGTGTGCTGTGATTGGCCAGCTATCCAGTGCATTGTGATTGGCCGAATACCTCAAGCGTGAGACGGAAAGGTTACGCCC
>NW_015505995.1:453132-465304 GCF_001515645.1 Sinocyclocheilus grahami
TTCTTTGCGTGCACATTTGGGCGGCATTATGCTAATATTTCCACATAGGGACGTAGACATGTGGGGGGTGGGGGTAAGAATTAGCCATTTTAGGTAGGCGTGGTTGACTCTTAAAGGGGTCATATGATGCTGCTAAAAAGAACATTATATTTTGTGTATTTGGTGTAATGAAATGTGTTTATGCGGTTTAAAGTAAAAAAAACACATTATTTTCCACATACGGTACATTATTGTTTCTCCTCTATGCCCCGCCTTTTTGAAACGAGTCGATTTTTACAAAGCTCATCGGTCTGAAAAAGCGAGGTGTGCTGTGATTGGCCAGCTATCCAGTGCATTGTGATTGGCCGAATACCTCAAGCGTGAGACGGAAAGGTTACGCCCTTCACCATATTGTGATGGCGTGTCCCAGCCGGAGCGATAACACAAAAACATTAAAACCCATTACAAACGAGGCATTTGTTGCATCCAGTGGGGACATAATTACTGATTATAATGACTTATACTGTCTTTTTACGCATTGCGTTGCATCGTGCCGCGTAAACATAAACCCCTGTCTGCATTTGTGATCAGAGAAATAATGAACAACAGCACTAAGTTGATGTATTCCCTCAGCGACCAGCACAGATCAGCTCTAGGCGTGACGAAGCGGATATCGTCCTCTTTTGGAAGACCAAACAAAGTAGTTTCGCTTTCACAACGAAGCACACAGCGTCTTCACGACATGGCGGCAGTGGCAACAATACTACAGCGAGAATAAAAGTTACGCCTTCTTTCTTTGCGTGAACATTTGGGCGGCGTTATGCAAATCTTCCCACATAGTGAGGTAGATATGTGGGGGCGTGTTCGAACGAGCCGGTTTAGGGGGGTGTGGCTGACTCTGAACTTTTATAAAGAATATCTCTTTGGATTTGAGACTTTAGTCTTTGCAAATTAACAGATCTTCTTTATGCACCAAGAGCTTGTAACACTCCAAAGAGAAAGGAAAAAATGAAATCGCTTCATATGACCCCTTTAATATTGGAGCATATTATTTGATTGAAAAGTGTCTTTTGAATACTTGTTACTAGTTCAGGATCCACGGGAAGAAAATAAGATCTCATGACTACCTGAAATGTTTCTTCTAGACATCACAGATATTAAACTGAGAGCAAATTACTTCTTAGATGTTTCTTCTGAGACAAAGACCCGAAATCTCACATGGGCCTCCTCTGAGGAGATCTTAAAGGGATAGTTCACCCAAAAATGCAAATTATGTCGTCATTTGAATTTGAATTTCTGTCTTCTTTTGTACTCAAAAGAAGGTATTTTGAAGAATGCTGGTAAACAAACAGCTGGAAGCCATTGACTTCCATATTAATTTTTTACTATGTAAGTCAATGGCTGTCGTCAACTGTTTGGTTACCAACATTCAGAAGAAAGAAACTCATACAGGTTTGGAACAACATGAAAGTGAGAAAATGATGATACAATTTTCATTTTTGGGTAAACTATTTCTTTAATATCTCAGACTGTGCTCAGATTTGACAAGGTACCAAAATGTGCAATTAAAATTCAGAAATGTTTTTTTTATTCTTACTGTAGGTCAGCTAGTACCTCATTTGTGTCTATTTTTATTTCCCTTAGGATTTTTGAAGACATTTCTGAAGTTGAACTACAGCAGAACTTCTGAGTGATGAAGCCTCTGAACATTAAAATATGCATCAAGATAAAGAATTTTAATGAAACTGGGAATATTTTAAACTGAGAAGAAAAATCAAATACAGTGTCCAAACCACCTGCTAGCAACAATGGTGCAGAAGTAACGTTTTTATGTATTTATCAGAGGAAATTTGAACAGAGCTCAAAGTAATACATTGTTTTAATGAAGAAAATATCTTTATGTTTATGTTTCAAAGAGAATGCAAGACAAGTCACTGAAAAAAAAAGACCTCACCGGTCAACATCCAATGAATTTCTTCATTGTGAGTTTCAGTTAGGCTGAATTTAGTTAGTGTCATTTGGTGGAGGGCAGGAGCAGGCAATGAGAAAAGCAGGTCAGGTGGGAAACAGGCAGGATGTAAGTTTGAGTGTCAGGGTGAGAAATGGCGCATATAGTCGCACAAGCAGAAGATCAGCTCGACAGGAACCGAGCCAAACAGACACACTACTCCCAAAATAGAACCATCCAGAGCTGCAAATCCAGGCCTGCAGGAGATTCTCACCGTCGGGAGAGCTGGAGATCGCATGCGAAACTCTAATTATGTCTCTCTTTCTCTGTCTGTCTGTCTCATTTCTCATCACAGTTCAGGTTCCATTTCTGTTCTATATTTCAGAAATGTCAGGTAATTAGCGGTATTTTCTAAGGTAAGAATCACTATCATGATTCCTCATACAAAGAGTATTAACTTTGTGCAACAGATATCAAAGGGATAGTTCTCTTAAAATTTTTAATTCTGTCATCATATACTCATCCTCATGTAAAAAACAAACAAAAAAAAAACATGTACGAGTTTCCTTCCTCTGGATCTTCAAAATATCTATTGTGTTCAACAGCTAAAAGTAACTCCAACAGGTTTGGAACAAAATGAGTAAATGATGACAGAAGTTTCATTTTTGGATGAACTCTCTTAATGATCAGATGTTTTTTGTCTACAATTGACCCTTCGCTGGGAGTTTGATCAATCATAACGCCGAATCTGACATTTTTGTCTGACAAACAAACCAGACAGGAGAGATTTACATCAGTGGACTTGAACTTGAAAAAAGGTGTGTATTGACGTATTTCCACAGTTGAAACAAGATACCTTCTGATGTTCATTCATGTTTATTTTGTGCTATAACTAGTAAAGAGGAAGAGATGATCGGAGATGACAAAATGTGTTTCATACCAAAAGTAAACATCTTGTCTGTTAATGACAACTTCCTGGCAAACACCCTAGACACTGCATAGCAACACTCTATAAACCATTTAGAACACTTTAGCGCTGCATAGCAACCCCCTGTCAAATACCCACAATGTCTCATAAACTGCATAGCAACACGGTAAAAACATTTAGTGCTTTTTAGTTATGCTGAGCAACACCCGAACACCCTAGCAACTGCATGGCTACACGCTAAAAATCATTTAGGTCACTTTAGCTATGCGTAGTCCTGGTAACACATAGCAACTTGGCAAACAACATTTTGTGCTCTTTAGCTATGCATAGCAACACCCTGGCAAACACCCTAGCAACTGCATGACAACACACTGCATAGAAACTCCCTGGCAAACACTCAGAACACCTCAGCAACTGCATAGCAATGCACTGGCAGCTGCATGCCAAACAACATTTAGTGCTCTGTAGCTATGCACAGAAACACCTGGCAAACACCTTAGCAACTGCACAGCAACACACTACATAGCAACTCCCTGGCAAACACCCACAACACCCTAGCAACTGCAGAACAATGCACTGGCAGGTGCATGCCAAACAACATTTAGTGCTCTGTAGCTATGCATAGAAACACCTGGCAAACACCATAGCAAGTTGGAAAGCAACACTAAAAACCATTGTTATAACTGAAGCGCTGCATAGCAACAGTATCACAGTACAGACAGTATCAGTACACATTAAGTAACACCTGGCAAACACCCTAACAACTGCACAGCAACACTAAAAACCGTTTGGAGCACTTTAGCTACACATATAGCAAACCGCACAGCAATGTGCTAAAAGTCACTCAGGACATTATAGCAACTTCACAGTAAGACTGAAAATGCAGAGAAGTGAGTGAGATTTGTGTGAGCAAACAATACTCATATTTCCTTCCGAAAATATAAAAAATTCAAATTTTCCAGTATTAAACAATATTTAAAGTCATAATAATTGTTATTGTCTCTCCCTGCAGTACTGCGGTCGGTGCTCAGCGAGTGGCTGAAATGGTCTGGACTGATGCAGATTGCTGTTTGTAGCTGCAGCCCTGAAAAGCACTTAAAGTGTGCTTTGAAAGAGGGCTGCTCCCTCCCGAGGCCACGTCTCTCTGTGTGAGTGTCTATGTACTTCAGAGGTTTCTGCACTTTTACACCAGCAGTCTCTACCGCCTTCCAGCAAAGCAGGGAAACATTCTCCTCTCTCTCTCTCTGTGTTACCCTGTTTAACCTACGTCTGGGGATTTTGTGCACAGCTAACATCTCTATCAGATATAATCAGTTTCAAAATTTAATGGAGATATATATATATATATTGTTTTAATTTTGTCTTAAGATCTCTGCGGGCATGGTTTGGTTTTTATACATACTGAAAGTCTTATGCTATTCTGGTCCTACCTTCAGTGTAAGGCTATGGGATTTTTCGATTTTATCACGCAACCTGGCATAAAAAAAAAAAAACAATAAATCTGATCACCTCTCCTCAACAAAAGCATGATTTGATGTATCGTTCTTAAAGCACAAGACAGCTAACAAATTTAGATTATAAAAACGCTGTGGTATCGTTTTAAACTGTTTCTAAAACATTCAAATGTTCAATTTTCTTGTCACGATATAACATTATTTAAAGATTACAAAAAGTTTTTTTTTTACAATCTTCTACTAACTTTATTTTCACCCAAAAGAGAAAGTTATTTGAACATCTATTTTTAATATTCTAAGAACTTTAAAATGTCCATATGTCAAGATATATGTTATTTAAAGGTTACAAAAACATTTCTGTCAGGACCACTATCGTCAAAATGATAGATACTTGGCATAAAGTTTGGTTTGGCGGTATGGTTCTGTTCTGGGCAAAAACCTCCCTGCTCATCCATGCAGCCTGTCATGAATGAGCAGGGAGAGCAGCAATAATAACCCCCCTAGGGTTAACAGAACAGAACAAGGCAGATATCATTAATGTACTTAATGATATTTAAGTGTAACACTTTATTCAAGATAAAGGAGTCTGATTAGCAAGGAATATCAGAAAGCCAAGTCCTGACTGTGGCGAAAGGAGGAGCTGGGGATGGAGGAGGTTAATTTGCTCCGGAGCAAGCTGAAAAGCTGCTGAATAATACTGAATAAAGCTTATATAGGAATGCTGCGATAGGTGTCGTATTCCTATAGGTAGATGTGATCAGCTGAGAATCAGCTGATGCATGCTTGACTCACGTGACCTGCCAGAACTAACGCTAACGCTTAATTTTTACAACATTCTACTAACTTTATATTCACCCAAAATATAATGTTATTCAAATGTTTTCTTTTTAACATTTTAAGAATGTTAAAAATGTCCAGTTTTCTTGATGTACCGTTATTTAAAGATTACAAAAATGTTTCTTACAACATTCCACTAATCCTATTTTCACCCAAAACATAACCTTTTTTGAACATCCATTTTTCATTTTCTAAAAACATAAAAATGTCCAGTTTACTTGTCATGATATGAGACTAACTTTATTTTCACCCAAAATATAATGTTATTTGAACGTTTATTTGTAATATTCTAAGAACATTAAAATGTCCCGTTTCTTACAGCATTCTACTAAATTTATTTTCACCTAAAATATAATGTTATTATAACACCTATTTTTAATATTCTAAGAACGTATGTCCAGTTTCCTTGTCGTGATTATAACGTTATTTAAAGGTTACAAAAAATGTATTAAAATGTTCATGAAGTACAAATAACATCATAAGGATGTTCCAAGAATATTGAGCACAGAATGTTTTCTGACAAAGTTGAGAATGTATATGAAATATTAATAAAGTTACGAAAATGTTCCATAATCATTACTTTAGTTAATAACATTTTGTCCTAACATTTATAGAACATTAAAAAAATTCTAATGAAAGTCGTGAAAACTGTTAACTGGGAAACAAATAATATTATATTAGCAATTTGCATCAGTTAGCAAGCACTAGATCAGGAACCCACCTTGTTTCTTTACAGTCTAATTAAACACACACTGATTTTTACAGTTTAAGTTTTACACACTGTCTGTGTGTCAACAGAGTAAAATATGCAGCAGCTAATTAAGAGTCGCTAAACTTGTCACTTTGCCGCTAGCATTCACACACCATTACAAACACACACACAAAAGCTCTCAGGTGTACAGAACTGTCACCAGCATAAACACACACTAAAACCAAGATGCTCTTCTGAAAACATCACACACACACTTAGAGTCATTAGCTTTTTCTGACACTGGATATTTCCTCCCGATTGCCTGATGTTCCACAGCGTGAATGTGTTGCTCTTTAACATTATTTTATTCTTTCTGATGTGTTCACAGTGTCAGATGAAGACACTGCAGCAGTGTTTCATTTAGCTTTGCTGGAGTGTGAGATGCCTAGCACTGAAGGCTGAGAGATATGAAATCCAATCAGGAGAGGGAGGACATTCAAGACAGGCTAGTCAAACCATAGCTGTGTTTGAAATGGAGTATTAGTGTATTTTATGGCATACTGACAAAATTCTGAGTTCTGTGGCTTTTAGTTTTGTCTAGCTCTGTTAAGCCATCTATATGCTAATACAAAAGTTGGCAAAAGTAGCATTTAGCAGATATACATATATGAAATGTACAGTCTTTCCTATCTGCGAAATTGAATAAAAAATATTTAATGACTCATTCTGCACTACACAGATTTTTGTCCAATCAGATCTCCCTAGAAGTAGAATGCCCCTCCCCTTAAACTGACTGTAAATGACTAGCCAGTAGCAAATAATTGTGAACACATTGCATTGCGGGATATAATACTCTATATGGTGCACACTGGTTGTATGCTGCACATTTTGGTTAATTAATTATTCTATTAGCATACTGCACAGTACAGATGCAAATATAGTATACTAAGTACAAATAGTATTTTAGTATGCCTTTCACCTAATAAGTACAAACATTGCCTACTGCTAGCATTCTTTTTTATATACTATATATATTTTTATTTATTTATTTATTTTGTTAAATAATGTTCATCGGTATGCATTGATGCATGTTTCAAACAGTATTTTATTTCATTTTTGTCACTGTGTTGCATGTTTAATTCAGCAGTGTGCATAATTTGGCAGATGTAGTAGGTAATCCGAGTTTCTCATGCATACAAAAAACAGGATACTGTTTGCAGTTTACATACTGCATACTGCAAAATTAATCTGAGCACTAAATTTGTATGCTATTCCGCCCATACCGCATGCATATAGAGAGTAAGTGCAGATCTGATTAGTCTTGGTTTCTCTAGAAGGTTTTTTGGCAAGATTTGTGACAGTATAAACTAATGTCAGGACTCTCTCTGTACACATCCTGTGGGCGCCTCTATCTCCAGCAGGCTGATTTATACTCTCACACCATCTCAGCCGAGTTTGGATACGTTCTGAGTATTGCACAACGCTCAAACCAAACGTCCCAGAAATGTTCCTGAACACTCGGTTTGAGTGCACGTGACACCAGAAGTCCTGAGGGTTGGATGTCAATCTGGCTTTCAATCACATGTAAGTGTGGTTTTGCGTTCTGACCGACCCGCGTCATTGGATGTGAATGGGATGAGAGGTTTCAGACACACGTGCTGCATGCAGGAAGCACAAACATAAAATATGCTACATAATATATCTACATGGTGAGCGTGATTTGACCAAGTACAACATGTTCCTGGATCAACATCCTTGTTGATCCAGGAACATAATTCGAATCAACCAATCAGAACTGAGAGATAACTTTTCAGGAAATTTCAGTTTTAGGCTTACAATCAGGATTAGGTGCTTCTACACCCTTGTTAATCAGCTATCATTTCCCTCTGATTTCAGGAATAAATTGGGTAAGGTTAGGTTTAGGGGTAGGGATTGGGTTAAGTCTGTATTTTTGGACAGTGATGTTGATCCAGGAACATGTCTTACTTGGCAAAATCACGGCGACCATGTCTACAAAGGTGGATATTGAGCAATACTAAAAAGGCTAAATTAAGTTTGTTTCTACACTAAAAATTTTTTTAAGCACTATTCATTGGTTCACTTTATCACACAGATTTTTTATTTTTTTTTAAGTATTATTAGTATGCTGGTTAAATTAAAGGTGTCACATTGGTTAGCATGGCCATGTTAGCTAATCTGAGAAGAATTAGTCACTGGATTCGTTGATGTTTGCAAGGTTCATGGCATTAGATTGATGAAATATGGTTAAGTTTTTCAGAAATATATAAAGAGCAATACTAAAAAGGCTAAATTAAGTTTGTTTCTACACTAAAAATTTTTTTAAGCACTATTCATTGGTTCACTTTATCACACAGATTTTTTTTTTTTTTTTAAGTATTATTAGTATGCTGGTTAAATTAAAGGTGTCACATTGGTTAGCATGGCCATGTTAGCTAATCTGAGAAGAATTAGTCACTGGATTCGTTGATGTTTGCAAGGTTCATGGCATTAGATTGATGAAATATGGTTAAGTTTTTCAGAAATATATAAATAATTTGTCTTGTCACGTTCATTAATTTTGTAAACTTCACACTGACTAAAGTGGCATTGAAAATACCAATTAAAAATATACATTTAAAATGATTTATTTTAAAAATATTTAAAAAATAAAACATGCAAAAAACACGCAAATACAACAATTTCTAAAATCATTTTGGTTTTGGATTCCTGACAAGCGACGCCATTGCATTTATGGTAAAAATAAATATATTTTAGTGCCATATTTATCTGTCATACAACATTGCATATCACTGTCTAGTGTCAAGTACATAGCGAAACAACAGCTTATAGCTACAACATACAACTTGTGCAAATGCTTCACAATTTTTCATTAAAATCATTTTTTTTACGTATTACACTTATGTTTGAAACTGATTTAAATGCAGTAAATGCTTCTCAGTTTTCAGTTGTTTTGGTGTAAAAATTACAATCTGAAAAAATTTTGAAATTTTGAAAAAAATTACCTTGACAAACTTGAACATCAACAGAATCTTCATGGGAAACTTTCTGCCTTCACGTAAAACTCCCAATCACGTGGTTTCCTATTGAAACAACTTAAGTTTGCCTGCAAGATTTCATCATGCAGTGGTAAAAGAGAACACACCTAAAGATGTGTAGCCTGTACAAGCCTGTCATAAATTTTGCGTTTTCAAATAAAAACAAATGTGCAATATTTTAAACTGCAAGGTGAATGGCTCTTTTAACTGGAATATGCTAAATTAAACCAAATATGTTTTATATATTAATTTAAAAATGTACTGTACCTAACTGAAATAATACACTTAGTACACTATTGTAATGTGTAATATAATGTGAATTCTTTATGGTTTAGTTGTTCATTGACAGTGTTATTATGGACAGAGCTAATTCAAAAAGTGACTATATGCGTACAAGCAGTTAGTTAAAATTAATTTGCGCCTAACATTTAAATATGGTTAATCTCATATGCATATCCTGGGTGAGTTCATTAACCCCCTAGCAAAGCTTCAGTTTAACGTGTTCATTCACTATATAGTTCAGCTAACACCTGCCATATTGAATGTTTTCCTACAAGCCATGATTCAAGTCTGGTCTGCAACAAGTCCCATTCCGAATAATGCTTCTCTCCTAATAATTTCCTGTCAGATGCATTTAACTAATGTTCTTTGAGTTCACTGCACTTTGGATGGGTTAAATGCAGCGCACTAATTGCCACATGTCACTTCACTTCACTTCATCCTCACCAAACAAATGATTCCTATGAGCCGGCTCTTTTTAGTGAACCATAAGCATACAGCGCGACCAGTGTAGTCTGATTTCCGAACGAATCATTCACTTCAGTGAGTCAGTGCGATCAGTCTAATTACAGAATAAATGACTCTCATGACTCATGAGCCAGTTTTGTTTAGCAAGTTAACAGTATAGGCCTAAAGCCTAACCAGTGTAGTCTGACTCCCGATTTACTTAATCAGTTTACACCGGAAAAAAATCCAAATTTGGAGATGTTAACTTGGAATTCTGAACAGTCCAGATTGTGAGATATAGCCTTACACAAGAAAAAAAGTAGCAATTTGTCACAATTTGCAAAATATAAAATGTAAAAACTCGGAATTGCACGAAAAAAAGTCTGAGATATTGGGAGTTTATCTCTCCCAATTGTGAGTTTATATCTCACATTTCTGACTTTTTTTTCAGAGTTTATGTCTCGCATTTTATATCTATTGCGAGAAAAAAGTCTGAATTGTATAATAAAAAGTTGCAAGTATATTTTTTTTATTCTATACCGGAAATGGTCTTCCATTCACTTTCTTCATTTGACAGTGTGTATGTAAAAAAATTAACATTATGAGTTCTGTCATTAATGCCTTATAAAATTAAGTATATGATATGTGTTAGCACTTTTTTGTTCATTTAGTATTATTTAATATAGGTAGGATAATTATTGGATTGCATTTATGCTACTTCTAAAGGACTGTGTTAAAAAGTGTAAGAATTGTTTTAAATGTATTGTTTTTGTTTTTAATTTAATTGTCTATAATATTTTACCAGGGAATTCATCCCATTAGTCATCAGACGATGTGAGCAGTAAGAACACCCACTATGACCAATAAATATAGAGACTGACAACATCCAACGATAAGGATCCCATCATGGTAAGGAATATCATACTTCTGATCTGGCAACATCTGAACGTGAGATAAAAATACGACTCTCAAAAGCAGGTCATCTCAGTGATACAGCCCTTTCAGGTGATGAGTCGATTTGGTTTGAGATAACCATCTTTTCCAACACAGGCCACGTTTGTTTGTGCAGCAGGTCAGGATAATATATCAAAATGTTCTCCTGCATCAAATCACTTTGAATTAAAGTAAAGATATAAGTGCAATTAAAATGACAAAGCTCCACCTGAAACAATCTATGTCTTCATCTTAGCTGTGGTCAGCATTATCCATCTTTCAGAGCAGATTTTCTCTCTCACAGCTGCCTGCATAACCACACCTAACGGCAAAGCTGGTAAAATTCATTTTGTGAGCATAAAAAAATCAATGTTTGGATCAATATAGTTGAAATGAAGGAACACAGGATAGATATTATGAGAGAGCGGGAGAGTAAATGTGATTTCAGCACAACTGTACAGTGAGAATCTGTTTCTGTAGCTTTACTCTCCTCACCGCCCTTTATGTGGGTTTAACTCACTAAGTGCTAAAAATAAGCCATAATAATGAACACTTGTTATTTACATGATTTCATCTCAGTGTTTTATAGATGAAGTGTTAAATTATTTTCTCCTATTCCAGCTTAATATGCCGAGAAAGTCATTTGTATGCTTATTCTACTAAAAAAGTGAAAACACTGGCTCAGTGGCACTAGCAAAACAATGCTAATTTGTTTAATTCTGATCAAGGGTGCATTTCCTAAAAGCATTGTTAGCCAACTATGGTTGCAAGTTGCATCGTTGCCAACATAGTTCAACAATTCTGTGTTTTCCGAAACCATAGTTTAACAGAACAAGCATCGCAAACTTGCATGTTTGGGACTACACCTCTCGACCTGTGTTCAGAAGCAAAGTTTCTTAAATTATGCTCTTGGGCACAGTAAGCAAGCTAACTTGTAGGACAATCCATATCTTTAAATCTATTTAAATATGTATACATTTCAATCAATATATTTGAACGTTTCCTCAAAATGTGCCATTTTTGAAGAGTGTGTACATAAGCGCGTACTTCATTAATAACCGCCCCAATATTGTTGACAGTGCTGGGTAGTAACTGATTACATGTAATCTGGCTGCACTTGCCTGAAATTTCAAAGGTAAAATGCATAGTCAACAAAAGCTTTTTGCCAAATTCATGACAGAAATGTTTGCACTGGACTATGTTCTTATTAGGGTTTCTGTGGGTCCTTAAAACGGCTTCAGTTAAATTGTTTACATTTAAGGCCATGCAAACTCTTAAATGGTACAAAAAGTCTCAATTATAATAGGTCCTTGGGGACGGAAAGACAAGAATTGCTATATGGATTAATATGACGATTAAACTTCAAAAGGCTGTGATTTCACTGAATAAACTTGAGCGCTGCATGTCAGCTTTGTGTACTGCGGTTACGGGGAAACCACTATATGCGCAGTTCCAAAAGTGACACCTGCTGGCAGAGAACGAATTTGCTTTTTCAAAAAGCCCATCTGCAATTTTTGCTACATATTTTTAAATGTGAACCAGTGGATCGACAAAAAGCTAATGCATTATCAAAATCTAAACAATTAAGACACTAAGATATATTTATATGTTATTTAATAT
>NW_015505995.1:466645-496940 GCF_001515645.1 Sinocyclocheilus grahami
TTTTTACCAAGTTCAAGGGGATACCCATATGTTTGGATTGTTTGGAAATCTGTATTTTATTTAAATCGCCATCACACCACTGCTCACAAACAACGGGGACGCCAGAGCTGCACTTGCCTGAAATTTCAAAGGTAAAATGCATAGTCAACAAAAGCTTTTTGCCAAATTCATGACAGAAATGTTTGCACTGGACTATGTTCTTATTAGGGTTTCTGTGGGTCCTTAAAACGGCTTCAGTTAAATTGTTTACATTTAAGGCCATGCAAACTCTTAAATGGTACAAAAAGTCTCAATTATAATAGGTCCTTGGGGACGGAAAGACAAGAATTGCTATATGGATTAATATGACGATTAAACTTCAAAAGGCTGTGATTTCACTGAATAAACTTGAGCGCTGCATGTCAGCTTTGTGTACTGCGGTTACGGGGAAACCACTATATGCGCAGTTCCAAAAGTGACACCTGCTGGCAGAGAACGAATTTGCTTTTTCAAAAAGCCCATCTGCAATTTTTGCTACATATTTTTAAATGTGAACCAGTGGATCGACAAAAAGCTAATGCATTATAAAAATCTAAACAATTAAGACACTAAGATATATTTATATGTTATTTAATATGAGAATAATAGTTTAAATTAATATAATAATTGATACTTTTGACTCCCTTTTCTTAAAAATTGTTTAAAGGCTGAAATGTGAAGTGCCAAACTTAAAAAGGTCTTGAACTAAAAATTTTTTTTAATTAAGCCCTTTTTAACTGTCCTTTAAGGTTGCTTTGAAAATGTTCTGTAGGCTACTAATAAGAAAAGGACCTCTGTATATTTGTTTGTTGCAAATTTACAGACAACGCAATTGAAATGTTTACATTGGCTTGTCGGGGTAATATTTCTGTCCACTGACAACAAAGTTTTCCTTCTGAATTAGCATAACTGCACAAGTTTTGTACTTAATAAAATCTTTAAAAACAAATTACATTAGTTATACTTTCATTTCCTTCAATAAAAAGGAAATTGAGTAAAACGGTGTAAAAGGTGTGTGGACATGGATTAGTAATCTGGCCCCTTGGTATAAAGGAGAAAAAATGCTGGCCCTCGTCACTATCAAAGTTGCCCATCCCTGATCTAGATGGAGAGGGTGGAAGGGAAGGTAAATGTTCATTGAGGCCTGGGTTAATCTTCTCCTTTCTCTGATCCAGCCTCCTGCTGAGGAACCCGTACTTCACCTTTTATCTTTTCATCCTATATTCATTTATGTGGAATTAAGCTTATGTGTGTATTAATGCACGTTTGAATGAAATGTGGTGGTCTGAGTTGGCTAATATCCAAACGAGAGTGCTGGACCTGTTGCTGGGGGAAACAGGCTTTTTTGTCTTTAAAACATTGATTTCTCAGTGTTTTTACCAACATGTGGTCTCTCAGGGAAGATGTTAGCTCTCAGATTTCATATTTTATTTAATATTAGAGGTGAATAAACAGTTGTTTTCCTGAAATATCACAGTTTGGTTTGTTTTCAATAGAATCAGAAAGAAAGCAGATGGACATCTGAAATGTTTACCACATGGTTGCTGTATCCTTTACTGTGACCTTGCTTATGATGGAGGGGATGGTATTTTCTTCATGGTTGATGTGATGGGCCAGTAGCTGTCAGATCACTGGAGGACATCAGGGAACGCATGTCTGTCTTTATGCCACAGCTGTTGTCTGTATCAGCGAGGGGTCACTGTCAGCCAGTATGGGGTTCTGGCATTTCAAGCCTGACGGAACTTTAGACCAAACTGGTTGATCTATCATGCTGAAGAAGAAACACATGTGCTTTGTTCATTGGCCTTTACTGCCCAAGCTCATCAAAATCTGGCGGTCCAGTTCAGACTCATATAATTTTTCAGGTCACAGTGGCGCGATATGTATTGACGGAACAGTTTTCTCTGCACTTGGTAGATGAACTTCTCTGTGCTGCACCGTGATGTCAGATTAATGCATCTTTCAACATCTAACTGTGGTTTTAATGGGTCATGTAACTGTGACCACACAGTGCACATCTGAATTCAGTAGATATTTAGTTCGTTCAAACCGATATGTTGTAAATACATTCCATCTCACATCAGTTTGCCACATTTTTCTATATTACGCCCATCAAAATCAGAATTTAACCAATGATCCTGTGTTTTCTGGTGATCGTCATGCAGAATTTTGGACAGGAGCACATCAAACTAGATTATATTTATCACGTCACACTGGGCTTCATCAATCAAACTTAGAAACAAGAACAGATCCGAGCGCACACATCAACTTATGACAGGGTTCACGTGTGATTCATGAAACATTTGCATGCCGCCAGTTCCATTATACAAATGATCATGATAAATATGGCGGCTGAAAACAATCGTCATTTGAATATCACGTCCCTAAAAACACCCCACTTTAGAAGTAACCCGCCAAAAAGAGGAAGTAATCTCATGAAAGAGAAATTGATCTTACTTCAAAAACACCTGTTAACTTTATAATTGCAAACGATTGCATTCATTTATATGCATATTAAATAGCGGTAAATATAACGAAACATGACAAACACTATAGCCTATTTAGTTCCCTTCACTCCACAACAAATCCTTTAAATTTAACGGTATTCAGAACAGAACAAGAATGAAAAATAACTGGCTATAAAATTATAAATGAAATTATAAAATAAAGCAAAAATTAGGCTATAGTGGCATTCATTATAAACCGCATACAAACGTCAAGCTAAAACGAATTGATTTCAAGTGAAACTGAAAAGGCACTGGGCTCACAAACCTCTCTCATTCAACATTTTTGCCATGTAACATTTGGTTGCAAAACTATTATTCATTATGTAAACAAGGCTTTGTAATTCAGTCATGCTACAATATCCATGTAAGATATCATCCTTCACATATGTCCAAACAAAAAGTGTGTTTTTGGGCGCTGCACTCTGATTTTACAGCGGACCTTTTACATTGAGCAGTGTAACTTTTATGTTTGGTTGACTGCATTTTAGTTTGATAATGAATGGCTAAAATGTCAAATTAGCAACACTAGAACTGATATGTGTGTGCCCTTGAGGCGCCTGCGCGATCAGTTGGATTTAATAAAATAACGATATAAAAAAAAACAAATTAAAAGTGCTAAAAAAAGAAAGTTACATCACACTGCATTCACATAGTGGCATCATGATATCAAGCTGAAATCCCAGCATAGCAGTATTACATGGCTCCACAATAAGCGAGTCCCCATGAGTGTGATTCTTGCTTGGTGTGCTGCTGTGTGATCATTTCCTGTTCTCGCTTGGGTGGTAATTACTGTAGATAACCTCTAAGTCCTATACGACCTGGTGCCATGCCCTTATCTCCCACTTTTAGCTTTCTGGAGATCACACTCTTGCTTCCTCTCAGCATGTGTGTTTGTTTAGCTCTGTCTCACTGCACTAGGGAGAAACGACAGGTGCTTCCAAAACGAAGGAACTAGCATTCTTCCATCAGGAGCGCTAATCTGATTTAGCACTGCTAGCCCAGTGCGTGGCACGGCTGTCACTGATGCCTGTGGAGAACATGTATTAGTACACGGAGACGCCAACCTGACACCATCTGCACGTACAGGTGCCTTCAACAGCATCTCCAAGGCTTAGATGAGTGAACTATCACTGGCATCCAATGATGCAAGAAGCCCCTGGAGTGTGAAAATGGCGGCTGTGCTGAATATCTTCTCAACTTTGACACTGTCACCATAGAGGGATGAAGATTGACAGGATGCAGTCAGACATACTGCAGTAAAAAGCCAGTGCTGTATGTCTTATTCTGTTCCCGGAATATATGTATCAGTATACTGTGTTTTTGGGTGACAACTGTCAACATTTAGATGCACTTAAAAGGGATAGTTCACCCAAAATTGAAAATTACCCCATGATTTACTCTCCCTCAAGCCATGCTAGGTGTATATGACTTTCTTCTTTTAGACGAATACAGATAAGTAATATAAAAAAATGTCCTGGCTCTTCCAAGCTTTATAATGGCTGAGGTTTTGAAGTCCAATAGTACATCCATCCATCATAAAAAGTACTCCACACGTCTCCGGGGGGTTAATAAAGACCTTCTCTCGTGAACGCACATATGACAGTTAGCAGAAGCTAGAGATTACGGTATCTAAAGTTTTAAATATGGATATTTTTCTTACACAAACACTTGATTCACTTCTGAAGGCCTTTATTAAACCCCCGGAGCTGTGTGGAGTACTATTTATGATGGATGGATGCACTTTTTTGGACTTCAAAATCTCAACAGCCATTCACTGCCATTATAAAGCTTGGAAGAGCCAGGATTTTATTTTTTATTTTTTAAATATAACTCCGATTGCATGAGTCTGAATGAAGAAAGTCATATACACCTAGGGTGGCTTGAGGGTGAGTAAATCATGGGGTAATTTTCATTCTCTTTAATTGAACAGTTAACCCAAAAATGAAGATCCTGTCAAATATTTACTGGCTTATTCAAGAGAGGTGCCATCAATAGAATAGGAAAGTTTTTAGATTTTTAATTTGGAACAATTTGTGCATATGTAATAAGAACGTATTTAAATTCTTGATATCTCAGTAAACTTTTTGTGCTAATAAACCACACAACCTAATTTGATCTCTTTGACGAAGGCTTGACTGGGAACATTGAACGCTTTGCTAAATTCTGCACCATTCTCCTCCCTCTCCATTACGGACCCTTTCAAATGACTAATTCCCTTTCACTCTCTCCACCACGTTTTCGCAAGCCGCCCCTCAATTTACATAACATGAATCGAGATGAACCTCCGCCTGCACCACTCTGGCCGAGCTGTTTTTTAGTTAGATGATCCGTTTATTGGTCTATTTATCTCTCCTGCTCTCCAAAATCACTTCAGCTTGTGTTTTCCTCACAGACGAGCTCTGGTCTTTAACAAGAAATTTGGGATTCCTGCTTCTTACCTTATCAGAAACAGCAGACAGAATAAATATATTCATAAATATGAGGCGTGAGGTGGTTCTGATGGGAGAAGAGATGCAGCATTATGTCTAAATTGATCACAGATTGTCTTGTTTAGAAGAGGAGAACTTTGTGTTAACAGCTGTTATCAGAAGTCTCACATGTGTGGAGAAAGAACAGATGAGCGTTAAAGGTCACCTGGATAGGCTACAGCTAAAATGCCTATCCAGCAAATCATATGGCAATAAAAATGACAACTATATAAAACAAGGAAGATATTTTACAGTTTGACATTTAATTGTACTATGATATTTCCGCTTTCATTTGTATCGCTTATTAATTTCATAATTGTTTTCTATTGACCATTCGATGAGCAATTATTTAAAAAGTGCAGCATTGCCACCACAAGTTCTCTAGCAGTCAGTTTACTGCTAAATTATTCACAACACTGATTTAAACAATAAAAGACGACCTGTACACTATGTTCTGCACCATAATTCGTTAAAAAAAAATCTGAATTTGCATAATATTCTTAAAACATTCATTAGGTTTTGGTGCTACATGATTTTCCCCACGGTAATTGTAACTTTTATTTATGTAAAAATGCCTGAAGTATTCATAACTTTACGATCATATAAATATGGATACTTTTCTCATTGACTCAATTCATTCATGAAAACAATGGAAGAAGTCAATAACAGAGTCAAAAAAGGAATGGAGCTGATTGTGAAGTTACTCACAAAAGCAGCACATCAAAAATATTCTCTTCCCTGTTCTCTCTGCGGGTGTTGAAAACTTATTCTAAATCTCACAACACTGTGAAGTTACTGGGTTGTTAATAGATGAACTGCTGGCAATACAAATGATTGTATAGGCTGTGCAAAGGTAACTATTGGAAATCAAACATTTTGAAAACTTATGAAATATCCATTGACGACTTTTTCTTTGGAGGTTCAGGGCCATGGCATATTCTATCAAAAGGTATACATAGCTTTTATTTTCCTACAAACAATGTTTCTGTTTAGCTGTGCATTTACTGAATGAGCACTGTGCTATGTCCAAACCGATTGCCTATGTATCATCATCTTTTATTCTTAACTGTTTTTATTCATTTTAAATCATTTTAAAATTTTAATTCCTTGCTTTTATTGTTGTGATTATTTTAAAATTCCTTTTATGTAAAGCACTATGGATTACCATTTGTGTATGAAATGTGCTAGGCTATATAAATAAACTTGCCTTGCCTTGCCTTGCCTTGCCCTTACAGTCAACTGAACCTTACAATTGGCCTACATCTCACATATTAAATACAACAAAACTCAGCCATGATTATATGTTTAAATAACATCATTTGATCACTTATGAACCTAAAATATACATCACAGTAACGCTTTCCGGTTCATTTCGAATCGAACATAATCGAAAAATGACTCGCGGTTAATTAAGGCAGAGGCAGTCTGTTGTAAACTGAATAACAGCTCTGAACGATTCACTGACGAGCGAGTTCGAGGCCGTTTCCGTAAATCTTTTTTTGACAGACTTATTAAAAGAACCGATTCATAAGTCATTTGCTCATGAATCGGACATCGTGACTCGCTTTGCATAGGAAACTCTTGCACGCGCTCTAACTGAAACCGAACTTACAGTCAACTGAACCTTACAATTGGCCTACATCTCACATATTAAATGCAACAAAACTCTGCCATGATTATATGTTTAAATAACATCATTTGATCACTCATGAACCTAAAATATACATCACAGTAACGCTTTCCGGTTCATTTCGAATCGAACATAATCGAAAAATGACTCGCGGTTAATTAAGGCAGAGGCAGTCCGTTGTAAACTGAATAACAGCTCTGAACGATTCACTGACGAGCGAGTTCGAGGCCGTTTCCGTAAATCTTTTTTTGACAGACTTATTAAAAGAAAAATTGCATTCTATATTAACTTTAGCTCCGGAAACTGGATTAACCCTATATAAAATATCTAAAAAAAAAAAATAAAAAAAATCATTAAAGAATGGCGAAAAATAACACATCTCTATAGCCAAGGAACATTTTTCTAGTAGTAAGCTACTAAATATAATATTGTGAACTAGTTGGCTGTGGGTGCTCTCTTTCCCTGATAGCACACACACTGAGATGTCTATTTGACGTCTACATTTACATCTGCAAGATGTATTTTTTTAGCGTGTTTGCTAATCTGCAATACGTCTATAGGACGTTTCCTATCAGATGTCAAATAGACATTACAAAATGTCTTAAAGATGTTTATGATTTAGAATGTATGCAAAACTGACAAAGATGTCTGTATCAGATGTTTGTACACAGCAGATGCTTTCCAGATGAAGCGATCTTTAAATGACGTCTTGCAGATGTGCATGTGCTATCTGGGTTCAGTGTTGAATGTCATTGGCTACGAAAATGGCAGGCTACTAGTTTGAAGGAATGGCACAGTTTACTTGCTTGAGAGGTATTATGGGATAGAAAGTGTCCACAGTTTGCACACTTAAAAGTCTCAGAGGATGCAGTAGGTCATTTACTTCGCCTTACACTTTTGACTGCTTTTTGTAGTAGGGAAGTATGCATACTCGGACACAAATAATCCTAAAATGTAGTTTATTAACAAGTTTAACTGGAAAAGAAAATTCTTATTTTCAATGCGTTCTCATGCGTTTAGACCCCATTGTGTTTGACAGAAAGATTCTGGGGTTGATTTGTAAGTTTGTGCTCTATAAACAAGAGATCACAGATCTTTTAAAACACGCCACCAGACATCTTCATCTCCTGTCATACTCACTCCTCACACTCTCATATGACTGTGTCATATCAATTCTTCATAGAGAATAACTTGTCAAATCGCTTTTGGAAAGATTAAAAAGACTTGGAAAGGAGTCAAAAGAAAGCAGAGGAACAGATTTGGGCTATTACGGCTATAAATATATATTGTTAACACAGATCTGTCATTGTGGATGTACTACATTTTGTCTTTGTGGCGGTATTAGCATTATAAAGACAGACTTATTCCTTGGAGCTGTGAGGTGTAAAAACATTTTCTCTGCTTATTGGACAAAAGCGTCTTCTTTATATCGTCGCTGCCTGTATAATATCACATTGTGACACCTCTAAATGTTTTACAGCCATTCACACATACACGCATGCTAGATTTTCTCACAAATGCAGACACGTGTGAAACTCCACAAAGCGGCTTTTCGCCTCACATGACACTCACATTAGCATTACAGGTTCAGGTTATCTATCTCTGGTGGCTCTTGCTGCCAGAAACATAATTTCGGTTTGCTTTGCTTTAGTATATGCTTCAAATATAGTGAGCTGGATATTGTCACTATATTCTTTGTTTCTCCTCAAACTGTAATTCCACCATATTGGCTAGAAACAGTAAACTAATCTCCCCAGTCTTGGTATTCAACGCACACACCTCATAATCCTCTCATGAAATTCAAGTATGTTTCCGCTGTTGATCTTTGATAGCACAGACGTGTAGATGCTGGAAGATATCGATCGCATCCTCCTCTCATGATTTGGTGGCTTTGGAGGCCGTCAGACTATTGCTTAGCAACCGCTCGGCTAAATGTGGTGCATGGCTTGTTCTGTTGTTAGCAGAGAGGATTTATATCAAACCAGAAAACCCAAAAATGTGATTTTGTCTGGATAGCAGATAAATAATTTAAAGGGACAGTTCACCCAAAATGGAAAATTCTGCCATTGTTTACTCACCTTCATGTCATTTCAAATGTGCGTTTGTTCCTACGAAAAATATATATATATATTTTGAAGGTTGTGCTGGTTGCTCTTTTCCATGCAGTTACAATAAATGTGGACTGAAGCTGTCAAGATTAAAAAAATGAGACAAAGCATAATAAAAGTAGCATACATGATATGTGTGCTTTATTTAGTCTTCAAAAGCCATAGATCTTACGGTAGATGCCATTTATTTAATTTATGATATCGAGTTCTATGTGACAGGTTTGTATAAGGAAAAAGTGAAATTTCATTATTCACTAGAAATATGCCAATAATCCAATCACTGAGTGATTGAGCTGAACTTAAAAACCCATATCAGATTCATGAACAAATCATTAAGATCCATTAAGCAAAGATCCAACTCCAAAAAAAAAAAAAAAAAGATTAATTCATGAATCTAACACATTCATGAACACACACAAAGTTTATTTTTAGCAAATAACGACTCAAATTTCAGTGTGTTTCTGACACAAAGTTGTCAATATGGACCTTCATGATCGTTTTATGCTTTTATTTTATTTTATTTTATTTTTTGTTATTTTGGAAAGGCTATCTGTAATAGTGACAAAAATTGGCAATCGTTGTCATCACTGTTCATGTTATCATCATCATCATCATTATTATTATGAATATTATTTTATCTTAAATTATCATGAGATCTATCTCTCAATCCATTTATAGCTATACATTGTTATTTTGGAAAGGCTATCTGTAATAGTGACAAAAATTGGCAATCGTTGTCATCACTGTTCATGTTATCATCATCATCATCATCATTATTATTATGAATATTATTTTATCTTAAATTATCATGAGATCTATCTCTCAATCCATTTATAGCTATACACATTTTTCTCAATCTCAGTAACACTATCAGAAAAATAATAATAATGACATTACATTAGATTAATATATTGCATAAATTATCACTGTAACTATGCACATTACTGTGCCTTAGTATCTATGTGTTGTTGTCCCCTTTTTTCTCGCTCTCTTTTTTTTATTTTCTCTCCTTTCTTTTGCATGTGTCGTAAGTTCTTTCCTTTACATACATTATTGCCATGTTGTCATATCCTGCTTTGTGCATTCTGTGCAATAAAAAAAGGAAAGACTTATTATATTAAAAAGAGTGGCCGAAAATACATCACGAATGACATGAAGTTGAGTAAACAATGACAGAAGTTAAATTTTTGGGGGGTGAACTATTCCTTTAACGCCTTTTCAAACCTTTAATTTTGTGTAACTTTGATGGCCTCCATCATGGATTGTTTCTTAGAATTTTTTTTCATGGATTTGTCACTGAATTTTGGCATCTTGGCAACAGCAAAAACGATCCTCCCTAAAAGAGAGACACACACACAGTTAAGGATTCACTTCATATCTGTGTCAAAATCAGATTAATGAATAAATGAAAGACAGTCCAAAGAGGAAAAATGGCGGATCATGGGATATGTGGGTCATCGTGCACTGATTTCCCCAGAATCGCTGACAGAACTGTGAAGTGCTTTGAAGACAAATGTCACATTAAAGGAGGTTAGGGTGAGTGGCGCTTCAGTATCGTCACATAAAACCCTGAGTTCAGCATCACTGAGAATTACAAATGCTTTTTGAATTGTCTCTGGCTGCGTTGAACACAACACCAGCAGACGCATACAGAAACACTAATCCAATTATTCCCCGGGGAAAGTTTGATATTAATTAAAAATGTTTAATTACTGTCTCTCTACCTCATGGGGCTGCAGTATGTGCACTATTATTGATGACTGTAATAATATTTTTAACTAGAATATACACTGTGTGTAGAGGCGATCCTTTTTTTTTTGATGAACTGAATGTTGACATCCTGTTATTTTGACTCCTATTGACTTGTATATTCATTTTAATTTAACAGTATTTTATTATTTCATGTAATTTTTCATAACCAGTATTTCATAGTGGTATTATCTAGCCGTTGAGTGTGCACCGGTTGTACACTCGTTTTTGCGGTGCATTGTGGGATTGAATGAGTGCACTCGAGAATGTCCATGGTTTAGGACACTACAAACGGCTGTCCCCTCAAATAGTGCCTTATTTAAGGGTATATAGGGCAATTTCGGATACAGCCACTGTCATTCGTTGCTAAGTCTTGCATGTGTCATTACTGGTATTCTAAGCCCTGTATCCTGGTTCTCCTGTGTCTTGGTTCCTGGTATTTTTATTCTGCCTGTTTTCGGGATTACTCTGTTGTGCAGTTCATGACACTATAGAAATAATATTTATAATTTGAGTAATTATATGTATGTGTGTGTATCTATCTATATATATATATATATATATATATATACATACATGTAAACACATTATTATGAAAAAAAAATCTAAATTATTTTAGATTTGAAAAATATATATTATATTAATTGTTAAAATATATTTTTATGATATTTAAATATTTAATAGCCAATAACACATAATGACGTACCTTTATTGAACTGAAATGAGATACTATGTCAGTTCAGCGATTGTTTTTCTTTTGCTTCCATCATGTTTCCACATCCTTTCCTCCTGTTAGTCTGCACAAAAACAACTGAAACACATTCTCAAACACATCTTTTTATTACTTGCAGAGTGACTTTCTTCCTATTAGTTCTGCATAGCTTGATTTGTGCTCGGCTGATGGTGAAACTGAAAGCTTCGTAATTAATTATGATGCTTAATAATTGATCATGAAGCATTGTAATTCATCTAACAGATCACAACACGAGCGCGCTGCTTTCACAGTCAGATGTGTGTGATGAGCGATCAGAACCTGTTTGAGCCCCAATGGACTCCATAACAGATTTCAAAGAATCTGTTACCATGGAACTGCACTCACGCTGATGTTCTTTATCCAGAAGCCCAAGAGACAAATGTCAGACATGGAGCGCAGAGAGGATGCATTTTGCTAAAAGTAACCGTCACCACCTGTCGTCTACGTGTCTGTGTGTGTGTGTGTGTGTGTGTGTGTGTGTGTTATGAAATGTACAAAAGCAAAATTGCACTCAATAGATGCAATATTGACAACTTTGTTGCAGTGTTACAGTGTTATTGTAGTTATAGTTTAACTGAAATTATATATATATATATTCAATTTTCAACAACCATTTTCATTTAGTTTAACTTGATGTATTAAAATAGCTACAGCTAAACTTTATCTAAAATTAAAATAAAAAGAGAAAATATAAAGAACTAATTCAAAATATTAGTAAAAACTCTTATAGTATCTCAATTCCACTAAAATAACACTGATTTGTTGTAAAACATTTTTCAGGTTCCTTCATATCTAACGATTATTACAAATCTACCATCTTTTTAAAAACATTTTTATGTGCCAAAGGTAACTATAACATAATGAGAAAAACTGTATAATCACATAATATTTTATTCACATAATATACTGTATATAAGAAACTTATAAATAACTTATTCCATGTTAAACAAGATCGCTCATCAACTTCAACAAACATCAAATATTTTTAGTTCTCATTAATACTTTAATATATTTTTAAAATATATTAGTATTTTATTTGTAATATTATTTTTTATATTTTAAAATAGTTTTGTATATAATTGTACATAATGGTAATTGTATATATCTTTATATATATTATATATCGTTTTATATTAGTATTAATAAATAATTACAGTTCTGCATTTACATTACATATACATTACATTTATATATAAATAACAATAAAGAGCAACAACAATAATATAATGACATAATATAAACAATTTAACACACACACACAGGTGCATCTCAATAAATTAAAATGTTGTGGAAAAGTTAATTTATTTCAGTAATTCAACTCAAATTGTGAAACTCGTGTATTAAATAAATTTAACGCACACAGACTGAAGTATTTAAGTCTTTGGTTATATTAATTATGATGATTTTGGCTCACATTTAACAAAAACCCACCAATTCACTATCTCAACAAATTAGAATACTTCATAAGACCAATAAAAAAAACATTTTTAGTGAATTGTTGGCCTTCTGGAAAGTATGTTAATTTACTGTACATGTACTCAATACTTGGTAGGGGCTCCTTTTGCTACTACCTCATTGTACCTCCATCATACCTTGTGTCTCATTTGATTTGTAGGCTCTACCTGATTCTACTTCATTGTATCTCCACACACACAGGTCTGTCTGCTGCATCTGTCCTTTCTCTCGCTGGAGGGAGTGATCTATGTTTCTGTCCACACTCCTTATTTTAGGCAGCATTTATAATTAGTTTTTTTCTCGTCCGACTGCCGCTGTAATTCACAACCATGTGACATACACAGACAGAAATAGCCCTGGTGGACACTCGTGCCGTACACCGTAAATAATGAGTCTAATCCAGTAGCCCCTCACTGCAGAACAAAGATCCAGGGGGCGGGGTTGGATCCACATCTAGGGGGTGGAGATGGTAGGTTTACGGGTGGAGATGGGTGGGTTTAGGGATCAGGGGGTGGAGACCCCCTGGTTTAGGTATATGTAATATGGGAGGAGTTGGATCTGAATCCAACCTCGCCCCCTGGATCTTGTGTTCTGCAGTGAGAACCATCTCGTCTAATGCAGCACAGAGTTGCACATTCTGCAGTCATAACTTGCGATGATTCATCTCGTGTGTGCGTGTGTCCAGTCAGTGTGACGGACAGTTGAACCAGTAGATACGTTACACGCCCACAACCGGGCCATGTTTAGAGGACACTGTTAGACTTATGAATATATATGAAAAGATATCTCACAAAAAAACGATAATATTTTTCTCATCTTTAAGAAATGCATTCAACTTCCCAAGGGTGAATCTAAAATTACAGCCATGCAAATCCGCTTCCCATGGGAAAAAAACGAGCCGAATGATTGAAGCGAGAGTGTTCGCTGCTTTGATCAGATGGCCAAAAGCACAAAGCCATTTACCTTTTGCAACTGTGCTTCCAATTTAGAGCAGGTTTAGTCATTGAATGGCAAATCTGTTCAGATTAAGAAACAAACTCATCTACATCTTGGAGGGTGAGTAAATTTTCAGCTTTTGGGTGAACTTTTTCTTTAACAATAGTGGAGATCACTCTGGACAACACTGATCTGATAACAGCAAAACTGCCCGGAGAAAACAAATCAGACAGTGGTGAGGGGAGAAGACTGTCACTGACACAGGGTACAATAAACATGCTGAAGTTCTGATGATCAGAAGAAGAGCATACATTAAAGGACAGGTCTCTAAAAGTCATATTTGCACACACACACACACACACACACACACACACACACACACCTGTCATTGCTACTCCATAAGCTGACAGCCCATTTCTTAATTTCTGCTCTCTGAAATATCAAACGCTTAACCCCAAACCCAAACTCTTATCTAGGGCTGCACGATTTGGTCAACAAATCACATTGCAATTGTTTTGCCTTATATTGCGACTGAACTGCAATACAATGCACATTTAATATCACCTACTGCCACTGCTGAGACATCCATGCAAAAAGAACAAAAAGACTCACAATCCCACTGAAACAGGACGTGTAAAAACTGCAAACCAACAAGCCATGCCCTTTGTCTCGAAATTAAAGTTTTGCCCACGTTCTGCTGCCAAAAGAGATTTTTTTCTCTAAGAGTTTACACACCTTTTTTTTTTTTTTTCTTTTTTACAGTTTATTTGTTTCAGAAGACTTTTTTAGAGACCAAAAAATTGAGTTTTTGTGAGTTAAAATTAAGAACAGAGTAAATAATACAGCCATCTTTTAACACAAACTAACTTGAGTTTTCCACCAAAATAAAAGCTTGAGAGTTTAAAGCAATAGTTCACCCAATAATGAAAATCCGCTGAAAATGTACTGTAAAATGCCATCCAAGATGGATGATTTTTTTTATATTAAAGCTAATATAATAATAAGTTATTTATGCTGTCAACACCTAAAAGTAAGAAATTACAATATCAATAATATCAATTTTAATATTAATATAAAATATAATATAATATTTAGTAATACTTACTAATAACATTAATATTGCCATTGTGGTTGCTAGCATTAAATAGGTATTTTATGTTACAGTACAAAAGCAATATTACATTATTTAAATATTTCTGTATTAATTTCTCATATGCATGCAGAAAACTGAAAAACAACAACATATATACACTACCGGTCAAAAGTTTGGGATCAGAACGATTTTTTATGTTTTTTACAGGAGATTCTTCTGCTCATCAAGGCTGCATTTGTTTGATCAAAAATACAGGAAAAAAATTTAATTGTGAAATATTATTATGATGTAAAATAAAGTTGTTCTACTTTAATATACATTCAAATCTAATTTATTCTTGTGATGCAAAGCTGAATTTTCAGCATCATTCCTCCAGTCTTCAGTGTCACATGATCCTTCAGAAATCATTCTAATATGCTGATTTATTATCAGGGCTGGAAACTTTTGTGCTGCGTAATATTGTTTTGGAACCTGTGATCATTTTTTTTAGGATTCTTTGATGAATAAAAATTTAAAAAGAAGAGCATTTATTTAAAATAGAAATATTTTCTAACAATATACACAAGTTCAAAAGTTTGGGGTCAGTACATTTTTATTCTTTCTTTTTTTGAAAGAAATTAACTTTTATTTAGCAAGGATGTGTTAAATTGTTAAGAAGTGATAGCAAAGATTTATATTGTTAGAAAAAATTCATATTTTGAATTAATTCTGTTCTTTTTAACTTTTTATTCAAAAAAGAATCCTGAAAAAAGTATCGCAGTTTCCAAAAAAATATTTGGCAGCACTACTGTTGCCAACATTGATAATTCTAATAATAAATCAGCATATTAGAATGATTTCTGAAGGATCATGTGAAACTTTATACTGGAGTAGTGGCTGATGGAAATTCAGCATTGCATCACAGAAATAAATTATATTTGAAAGGATATTAAAACAGAAACTATTATTTTACATTGTAATAACATTTTGCAAGATTGGTGAATTTTTCTGTATTTGATCAAATAGATGCAGCCTTGATGAGCAGAAGATACTTTTTTTTTAAAAACATTACAAGTCTTACTGATCCCAAACTTTTTAGTAGTAGTGTGTGTGTATATATATAACAAAGTGAATCTTGCACACTTTATCAATACAATCATAACTTTGCAATTTAATAATAGCCTTTAGCCATATTGCAATATGAATTTTAATTCGATTAATTGTGCAGCCCTACTCTAAACCTGACATACAAACTTCTACAAACCCCAAAATCTGTAAACTCATCCTAAGCTATCATCTTGATTTCATGTGTTGTCTTTCAACCCCTGAAACTGTGAAGGTATGGCATTTACTTAATTTAATTTCACTCACAGCCACGGCTCATCCTAATGGTGCATTTTGCTGAGCTTGTCATTCCTTGTGAAATTCCAGCACTGCAGCGTTTTTCCCATGCTAATTATACAGAAATAGATGTTGGTGTTTTCATGCAGGCCATGTTAATGAGACGCAGAAGAGCTGGTTTCTAATGCAATGATTGAAGGCCATGTGATGCGTGTTGAGTTCGTGGAAAGTAGCTGGAATATTCTAGATATTTAACACCCAGATGTGCCTGCCAAGCTAAAGTTAGCGCAGCATCATTGGGGATTGTGAGAAACCTTCATTAAGAGCCAATATGACGCTTGTCACAGCTTACTTTAATACTTTAAAACATGCTGTCCAGATGTTCCTAAGAAGAAGAACATGTAACTCTTCTTGAGAAGAAACCTTCCATTGCTTTAAACTGAATCTTATTGCTTCAACAGGGTCAACGTTTGCATTTCCTTATGAAAATATGTCTCGCATCACTTCCTAGTCTGTTAGTTGCCAAAGAATTGCAGCATATTCCGTTGTTGCAGCATATGTTTCCGGTGTGTAAGAACAATTCTATCACAGTGGACTTTCGATATATGAAGTCTGTCTGAGAGGGATTGTTTGGATCTCTTTCATTTTTCCCTGTCATTCCTTGCTTTATTTCTGTCTCCTTTTCTCTTCTGTCTTTTATGCGTTTGGTGTCATAGCATGTCTTTTATTCCTCACACCCAAATTCACTCAAGCTCTCAAATCACACTCCTAAAATACAGACACCAGACATCACGGCATCCTGCTAGAGAGAGAGCGCGAACAGACAGACAGAATGAGAGAGAGATAGAGCAGTAAAGGGTGATGGGGGATAAAATTTGAGTACTCTGCTCCTATACTCTAAATTGTGTTCTGTCAGCTCTTTTATGGTATTTTCCTTGAAGCCACCGTACTTGCACTCGGGCTCCTATTTCCTATCACAGTGCTGATATTTAATGAAGCAAAACCTCATTCTCGCTCCAGACAGTTCATAGAAAAGGGAGCTGGATAACCCGCAGAATGAATTTACAACAGAATTCATCTAGGTCATTTTACATCCGCTTATCAGTAATGACACTGAATTCTAACTTTAAATACTTTGTGTAATACACTTGAATAATGAACAGCTCAGAGAACATGATAAAAGGAAGAATCTGTGGAACAGCAGAGAAGCAACACGGATGGAAGATGATAGATAGATAGATAGATAGATAGATAGATAGATAGATAGATAGATAGATAGATAGATAGATAGATAGATAGAACAAAATAACTATAGACGGAAAGAACGATATAATGATAGAAAGAACAGACAGAGACAGACAGACAGATAGACAGACACACAGACAGACACAGATAGATAGATAGATGGATAGATAGATAGATAGATAGATCAAAATAACTATCGACAGAAAGAACGATATAATGATAGAAAAGAATGCTAGACAGACAGACAGACAGACAGACAGACAGACAGACAGACAGACAGACAGACATAGATAGATAGAACAAAATAACTATAGACAGAAAGAACGATTTAATGATAGAAAGAACAGACAGATAGACAGACAGACACAGATAGATAGATAGATAGATAGATAGATAGATAGATAGATAGATAGATAGATAGATGATAGATCAAAATAACTATCGACAGAAAGAAAGAACGATATAATGATAGAAAAGAATGCTAGACAGACAGACAGACAGACAGACAGACAGACAGACAGATAGATAGATAGAACAAAATAATTATAGACAGAAAGAAAGAACGATATAATGATAGAAAGAACAGACAGACAGACACAGACAGACACAGACAGACAGACAGATAGATAGATAGATAGAACAAAATAACTATCGACAGAAAGAAAGAACGATATAATGATAGAAAAGAATGCTAGACAGACAGATAGATAGATAGATAGATAGATAGATAGAACAAAATAACTATAGACAGAAAGAAAGAACGATATAATGATAGAAAGAATGCTAGACAGACAGATAGAAAGACAGACATACATGATAGATAGATAGATAGATAGATAGATAGATAGATAGATAGATAGAACAAAATAACTATAGACAGAAAGAAAGAATGATATAATGATAGAAAGAATGCTAGACAGACAGATAGAAAGACAGACATGCATGATAGATAGATAGATAGATAGATAGATAGATAGATAGATAGATAGAACAATGGATGGATGGATGGTAGATCTGATTTAATGTGCCGATAAAAAGCTGAAAATTCTCCCTTCTCATTGTTGCTTAAGGGCATTAACATGATGCTCATATGGAAAAGGTCAAGAACCTTTTTTACCCATACTCTGCTCCCCCAAAACACCCTTCAGGCACAGTTACCATGTGTGAATTCCCAGAATTCTCGGGCCCTCACTGACAGCACTGCAAACGAGAACAGACCGCGTGTGATGGTGGAGAAGAGACATTGTGCTTGGCCTGTCAAACGTGCGTAAACAAAACATGCTGGGGGAATCGTGGTGAGTGCGTGTGTTTTGATGTTCACCTTGTGATGTCGATTTACCGTCGACTCACACGCCCCATCAAAACGTCACGGCGGCAGACTCGGGACAGCGGTGAAGCGTGCCGTGGAGTGGAGGGTCTGTTTGGGGTGATTGATGTGTCGAATGCTTGAACGTTCCTCTCTCAGGGCCATCAGCGTGGTGACCCCTCAGTCAACTGCACCAGAGCAGTCCGGCAGCAGTGATCGATGGCCACGTCACAACATGTCAGATAATTGTCATACCAAAATATGCAAACATTCCAAAAAAATGGGAAAAGTTTTTTCCAAAAATATATATATTTTTGGTCGCCCATCCAAATCTTGCTGCCACAATGCTCGTGTTTTTTAGTCCCACTTCAAGTCTTCTATGATACTCTCATATATATGGAGGCTTGTTTCTGCCACAGGATAAAAAATAATAAAGGTAATTGCGACTTTTTATCTCAAAATTCAGATTTTTTCTTGCAAATCTGAGAAAAAAAGTCAGAATTACGAGATATAAAGTCAGAATAGCAAAAAAAGAATGTCAGAATTTTGAGATGAAAAAGCTGCAATTAGATTTTTTATTATTCTGTGGCTAAAACAGAATTGCAAGACGTAAACTCAGAATTCTGAAAAAAAGTCAGTTTTTTGATATATAAACTCAGAACTTTTTTCTTGCAACTCAGAGACAAAGCGTCAGAATTGTGCGATATAAACTCGTAATTGCTAGAAAAAAGTTCTGAGTTTATATATTGAAATTCTGACTTTTTTCTTAGAATTCTGAATGACAAATTTACATTTCACATTGATCTTTTATCTTTAATTCTGCTTTCTAAAATAGAATTGTGAAATTTTTTTTTAGAAAAAAGGCCATTTGCTAAAAAGAATTGCGAGATGTAAACTCAGAAAAATAATCAGAGTTGCTATAAATAAAAAATAAATAATTTTGAGATGTAACTCGGAATTGTGAGAAAAAAATCTGACTTTATATATTTTTAACCTGGGGTAGAAACAGGCTTGCATCCATAGATACGGTATCCTACTTTTTTTTTTTTTTCACACATTCCACCAGACAAAAATCGTAAGTCAACAAGTAACACGATGGGAAGTATCATTCATGTGATACCATTCATTCATTTTCAGCAGTGCACTCTGGGATACTTAAATTCGATGCTGTGCATGCTGGGATATGTTAACCTGAAGCAATGGTCCTTTTTTACTTAAGCAAATATATTCGCACAGTTCACCCTTTAACGGGCCCATGTGTACAATTAACGTAACCATTAGCATTTTAATGGTCAATTGAAATGTTGCAGTTGGTTAAGCGGAAAGCCAAGGAAAACAGCAATTATCCATTCGACCTCTGTCTCTAAGCCTTTGGACAAGGAGGCAGGAAAAAAAGGGCTCCGTCCTGTGGAGAATATAATCCACTGATTGACAGTCTCATTACCAGATTACTTGGATCTCAGTTGTCTGTGACTATGAGAGTAAACACACAAACGGATTGGAGATTTGAGCCTTTAACACAGATGGCATTTCTTCTTTCTTTACAGGATTTCCTTTATTTTCATCCACCCAGTGGATCTTTTCGTAGAGATATGCAGAAGTGATCTGAAAGTGAAACGTGTAGCTGTCATACGCTCAGTGATAAGGGGCTGTAATACCTCAAGAAAATCGAAATCGTCTCTATGGGAGTTGCTTGTCTAAGACACTCGGTTTGAAATCCATCGTGAAGGACGGTCAGCTCTGGACACACGGTTTTGCGGAGTCTTGTGACTAAACACAATCAAACATGATAAAAAAGACGACACATTTTTTGTAAAACAGTTAATCAAATTGTATAATCTTAATCATAGTCATAATCCAAAAATAATGACTGCATGAATGTATTTTCAAACTAAAGAAACTATTTTATTACATTTTAGTTGGTAGTTACAGCACTTTTTAGAATGAATAAAACCAATGATAATGATAATAATTGTTTTTTTAAGAAATATTTTTTCCTAAATATTATATGTATATATAGAATAAAACCAATGTGAATACAAAGATCACAAACATTGCAAGCAAGGATATTATCACACGGTATTCAAACATTTATTACTTTTTAATAAATTTAGTACTTAAAACACATTTTATATTAAATACAACTAACAATACTAATAGTTTTTAATTTAAAAAAATTACTATATATTAATATTTTTTATATTTAAAACTAACATCAATACAAATATTATATCTCAAGGTACTTACAGCAATTTTTAGATTAAATAAAATTACTTCAAGTATTTTTTTTTATTAAAAATGTATTTAGTAAATATTCATAATATTTATTTTTAATAACATAAAACTAACATGAATACAAAGATTACTTGTCCCATGGTATTCATGGTATTTCAAACAGGAAAATATTTTATTACTCTTTATTTGGTAGTTACAGACGTTTTAGATTAACTACAACTAACGCTAATCATAATAATTGTTATTTTTAATTAAACATGTTTGTACTAAATATTCATAATATTTTTTTAATAATATAAAATACTAAGATTACATCTCAAGTATCTTGTCACATGGTATTGATTTTCAAACAAAAGAAAACATTAGTAGATTAAAAAAAACTGTCAACAATAATAATAGTTTTTAATTAAACATGTTGGTACTAAATATTCATTATAATTTATTTTTATTAACATTACATCTCAAGGATCTTGTCATGTGGTTTTAAATATATTCAAACAAAGGAAAGTATTTTATTACTTTTTAGGTAGTTACAGAACTTTTTAGATGAGATTTACTGTAGATAGATTGTTTTTAATGAAACAATTGTATACTAAATATTCATAATACATTTTGAAACATAATATTACATCTTAAGGATCTTGTCATATGCACTTAGATTTGAAAAATATTTTTCTTTTCATCATCCTGGACATCTTTTATTTGTCATTGACCCAAGGCCGCTCTTCAGAAACAAAGATGTTCTCATATCTAAGTGCAGGATGTTCTTTCTCTGAATAAGAAAAATTCAAATGGAATATTAGAAACGCAACACAATGAGAATTAAATGCGCAATGACAGGAAAGTCTGTAATATGAAAAAGACCTCTTTTCTAAATGGAATGAAATGTGCATTCATCCATTTTAGGCTGCTCATTTTAACCTGTGCGCGTGTGTCGCAGGTCTCTTTCTCACGCAGATTGAATTCTGAGTAATTAATGCATCCAATGTCTTCAGCGGAGAGAAGGAGGAGAGGCAGCGGGATGTGAGTGAGATGAATCCCTCTGACAGGATGTTTATGAGGTGTCAGTTTGTGTTTGGATCAGATGAGCTGACGGGGGCGGAGAGGGAGACGCTCGGCCTGTTTGGAGCTCAACTGCGTGACCCATTTGCTCTGTTTGGATCTGTTCCCCTTGGTTCAGTGGCGTTGTGATGAGGTGCTCTGGATGCCGTTCCAATCCACAGATCTGGATCTCGCTCCCTGACATGGCAGAGCATGAGTAAGCTGTCAGGCGCACAAACACTCGTGTTCACCGCCGGCCATGTGTGCAGCGTGAGACCAGCGCTGAATAACCTGATGCTCATTCAAGAACTGTATTTCAACCAGGGTCATGATCAACTTTTGCAGTTGAAGGAATATTGCTGAAAGCTACTTTGAGCACAAAATGACCTGTTTTATCAAAAATGGCTGCAGTTCATGGACTTTTTGTGCTACTTGGCATAATACAGGTCTCTTGTGAACATGGACATACATTTTTTTTGTACCCGACGGTGAGGTCACGTTAGCAAAGTAAGAAGGTCCATTGTCCATTATGAATATTGTAGTGATGCATGAAACACCATTTACTCAGAGGTCACTTCCAAACTAAACCATTTTAATAATAATAATTAATAATAAAAATGTATGCATTTAGCAGACGCTTTTATCCAAAGCGACTTACAGTGCATTCAGGCTATACATTTCCCTGAAAATTGAACCCACAACCTTTTACTCTGCTAACGCAATGCTCTACCACTGAGCCACGGGAATTTTTTTTTACATCGCTCATTGTGACAAATTTGCATGTTCAGAGATTAACGGTGTGTGCAGACCAAAAGCGATTTTAATTATTTGCGTGAATAGATTACATACAAAGTCAATGCAGATGCGAATAGATGCAAATTATTCTCCTCAATCGCGTCTTACGTGCAAGTTGAACATTTTCAACTCAAGCGAGAAATTCGCATGATGCGTTGTCGCGCAAGCCAATCAGCGAAGAGCTTATTGACATGTCCAGATTGACATGTTGTTGTTGTTGTTGATGTGTATGAAGACACTCCTCATCGTGCAAAGTTTTTTATCGCACTTGTGACGCAAAAACAACCAGTGAGTAATCTAGAGCGGTGAACATGATGCTAATATTCGCTTCGCTTTTGGTGTTGCACACACCATAAGAAACATGAAAAGAAACATGAATCTGCGTTGGAAGTTTTTCGCCTCACACGAAAATCCAGAGTACGGTCAAATTAGCAAACTTTCAATGAAATCTCGCAGGCAAAATAGAGCCTCTGTCTACTGTCAATAGCGTAGCAATGCATAAAGCTTTTAAACAAATCAACTTTCCGTTGGTCAGAGTGGCAAATTTACGCAACCATCTTACGTGGAACTCCAAATCGTGAAAAAGTTCTATTGGAATGACTGGATTTCGCCTGCAAAATTTCACTTAACATTAAATGTGACCACATCTTAAGAATCAAAATTAATCCACAGGATTTAAACAAATAAAGTCTCACACTCTGAGCAACACATATGATTTACAATAAAGTATTTTTATGATCATGGATTCATAACAGGTGCATTTAAGTGAAAAACTGAACATCTGTACCTTCATAGAAAGGTACAGATGTTCCTGTCATAGAAAGACAATTTACCTGTTATCAGGTGCGATTATATTTTATGAATCCATGTACGATCATAAAAAATATGTCTATTTTCACAAATATGCGCCAATGTCGTCGCATGACATCAAATCGCTCTTCTTCGCTGGTCTTCGCTGAAGCTCACATCATAACCCAAGCAGCAAACATCCGGAATATGAACTTGAATCGAATTAAATCGGAAGAAATATAGAGTAAACATGTGAAAATCCATAAATACTTCTTTAAATGTGCACATTTTGGATTACAAGACCTAATAAAGCAGCAGATTTACCAGAGTTCGCACGATTGAACATGTGCTTGTTTATTACGTTATAAAAGTCGCATTTCATATGGCGTGTTTTGATTTGTTCTCACAAATGTAGCTATATATTTGTTGCTAGAATATTTATATTCTAAAACAGGCATCTTATATAATGACGCTTATACCATAATGATATACAGCTTTTCAATATTAAAGGGGTCATATGATGCTGCTAAAAAGAACATTATTTTGTGCATTTGGTGTAATAAAATGTGTTTATGCGGTTTAAAGTAAAAAAAACACATTATTTTCCACATACTGTACGTTATTGTTTCTCCTCTATGCCCCGCCTTTCTTAAACGCGTCGATTTTTACAAAGCTCATTGGTCTGAAAAGCGAGGTGTGCTCTGATTGGCCAGCTATCCAGTGCGTTGTGATTGGCCGAATACCTCAAGCGTGTGACGGAAATGTTACGCCCCTTACGCCGGAGCGACGATTCAAAAACATTCAAACCCATCATAAACGAGGCATTTGTTGCATCCAGTGGTGACATAATTATGGATTATAATGACTTATACTGTCTTTTTACAGTGGCAAATCCTTTAAATGAAAACGTACTTACAGTCTTTGAGTCAGAACAGCCGGCATTGTAGTCTATTCTACCAGGATCAGGAAACAGTCCTCCATAAAATGTGTTGCACACAAATTAATATTTGGGTTGAACTGTTCTGGAACAGTGTTGTAAATACAACTTAACCACTGATTTCTAGTCGTGTCCTCTTTTGTAAGACCAAACAAAGTAATTTCACTTTTACAACGAAACACACAGCGGGCTAGAGTGAGCGGAGGCGAGCGGGCAGGCTTGCGGCAACCATATGTGACGACCCCGGGCTGGACTCCGCTTCGTCCACGGTGAGAGCCGATCCGGCAATCCACAGGGTGAAGTTGATGTATTCCCTCAGCGACCAGCACGGATCAGCTCCAGGCATGACGAAGCGTATATCGTCCTCTTTTGCAAGACCAAACAAAGTAGTTTCGCTTTCACAACGAAACACACAGCATCTTCACGACATGGCGGCAGCAACAATACTACAGCGAGAATAAAAGTTACACCTTCTTTCTTTGCGTGAACATTTGGGCGGCGTTATGCAAATCTTCCCACATAGTGACGTAGACATGTGGGGGCGTGTAAGAACGAGCCATTTTAGGTAGGTGTGGCTGACTCTTAACTTTTATAAAGAATATCTCTTTGGATTTGAGACTTAAGTCTTTGCAACTTTACAGATCTTCTTTATGCACCAAGAGCTTGTAACACTCCAAAGGGAAAAGACCATTTTAAATTGCATCATATGACCCCTTTAATATATTTTTTAAACAGAGTAGTGAACGTAATTACTTAAATTATTAAATAACCTAAACAAACTAGATGAAAATCGCGTGTGCCGTCAATGAACGCGTATTTGTTTTTTTGTTGCAGTACTTACACTATTTTTTCAATTAATATTGTATGATGTTTGAGCTTGTTGTGTATAAATCATTCTCTGAAGTGGAACTACCGTTTAGGACGACAAACTTTCGTTTTCGCCCTCGTCTTATGCTACTGAGGTACAGTTTATTTATGGGTGGAGATTATAGAGCTTCAACTAAACCAGGCGGTTAAAGTTCGCCCTTTTTTCAGGTATTATAGCCGTTTCATTTATAGCCTGTAGTTCACTCACCCAATTTACAGACATTCCTTATCAAGAGCAGGAATTAATGCATTTTAAACTTGAAATGCATGTTGTTTTCAAAATGATCCAATTTCCCCATGTGCAACAGACACACGGGCATCCAGCTGCCTAGTAATAAAGGGCTGTTGATTGTTAAATCAATAGTTGTCTCTATATCCTCCCCGTGATCAAATTCCATTGTAAATGGTAAAGGAGACAAAGAGTGAACAAACAAAAATACAAACAACCTTTTCTAAATAACCTCGAGGGGGCTCCCTATTCAATTCTGTTGTTGTTTAATATAAGGTAATTATAATTACTACAGACTTACCCAACCATAAAATACACTTTTAGGTACGATTTAAAGACTCTATTCAATAGCATGATGAGCACTTTTTTTTCTTCTTGTGTTTACTAATTTCCTTTAGAATTTTTTTTTTCTAATGTACGTTTTAAAGTTACTTTTAATGAAAAAAAACAAACTGAGGAATTGCTGGTATTTTTTTTTTTTTACAAATAAATGGCCAGTAACACATTGAATGAAGCATGAAAGTAAAGTTTGAAGTAAAAAGTATTTTCTTGTTAAACATACTCCAATAAACTCTTTATTTGCAACTTTTAACATTTGTATATTTTTTTATTTAATATTTCACTTTTTTCAGTTTTGTAACAGGTATGCATTCTTTTTAGGTTAACAGTTAATAACTTTTTAATAAGATAAGTCGATATTTTTGGTCTGTTTTATTGGTATAAAAAAGTCACAAAACTCAAATTTTGTTTTCATATTTAAATTTAAGTCAACATTCTCAAAACATTCTTAGGTTTTGTTTCTTCTTCTGGAAATATCAGAAGCAAAAACACCATGTTCCAACCAGAAAAAAACATATCGACAAACATTAAATCTCTTTCATAAATTGGGTTTTTATACTAACCAGACATCACTGTGACAAGTGACTAGACATTTTGTCACATGTGTTGATGCCGTCAGGTCACCTCAGGATAATCTGTCACATGAGGTCAAGTCTTTGGGTAACTCCGCCCACAGTGAAATATCATTGCGCTAAAATTCCATTCTCACATAGTTTTATTAAGCATCAAACATTGGATTAGCTGTGATTTGGTCCTTTGGTCCAGGAACATTACATCACGCCTTGTTAGAACATGGTGCCGCATACACACACACACACACACACACACACAGACATGTCTCACACACACACACAGGCTTAGTGCTTACGTAGGCCCTATAGACTCTGGCATTAGCTATTGTGTTGTGTGTGAGATGAAGGGCTGCCTCATTTCTCCTGACAAGCCGTTTGCTTTGGTCTCAGAGCTTGAGCTGAAACTGCTGATGGTCTATTTCTGCAGTCACATCTGCTCTATATACGGCTAACTGCTCGTGAGAGAGTATTGTGTTTTCATTCCAGCAGCACTAAGGTTGAACTTTCATGGTAAAGAGCTTGTGAATAATGGAGTGAGATGTTCAATGAGTGACGAGCACTTGGAGAGAGATAGAGAGAATATGTTATAGAGAGGATGCTCTGTGCTGAATGTGACAACACATTCACAGAAAAAGTGATTTATTCAAGTAGATCTTGGAACAACATTCTTTGTTGTTCCTTGAACAAGATTTCTGTCCGGCTCTAAACCTACTCTTAAAAAAAGAAAATGGTGCAAAATTATTCTAAAAACAGGTTCTTCAGTGGATCTTAGTGACACCTTGGACCTTGGAACTATTTTTTGGTTGTATGAGGTTCTTCGGTTGACTTTATGGCTCTTTGGAAAATATGTTAACAAGTTTGGCTCCACCATTTTTATTCTCATTTTATTATTTTTATTACTCATGTTTTTTTACCCACCATTTTGAGTACTGTTTTATGTTTAAACCTGAAAAACATGAAACTATGGATGTTGATTGAATATATATTGAACTTTTAACATTTGTAAATTTTTTATTTTATATTTTATATATATATATATATATATATTGCTTTCACAGGCCATAAATGGCAAGAAATTAGAGCTCATTTAAGGGTCTTATTGTGATAAACTGATCTGTTCTTGCTCTTTTGAATACAAAACACTTTTATTCTGGGTTCAAGTTAAGCTCTGCTCAGTCGACAGAATTTGTGATGTAATGTTGATAAGCATTAAAAAATAATTTTGAGTCATTGCTTGTTTTCATTAAAAAGAAGCAACGATTAAGGGTTACGGAAAACGCGGACAGAATCCCGTCATAAAGATGTCATTTACAGTGTAAAGCGGAATGTCAAAGAATTAGCCAAATTCTGAAAAAAATAAACTGATAGTATGTCAGTTCACTTAATTCAGAATGCAATATGGACTAGTGTCTGTGAATATTAAGCAGCAAAAAGACTTTTAAATATGAATCCTGCATGTTTTGCATGTCTCTGTGTGAATGAATGGCTTCATTACCTACACATAGGCCTACTGAAGGTGTTTTCAGCATCTGCCGTCTCACTATACGAGGACGTGAACACATGAACATCGTCTGCAGAGCTGCTCTGAGAGTCACTCTATGAGCATTTGACCGTTTTTACTTGAGAAAAGCTTCCGTCATATCATGTACACACAAACAAACAAAACTATTGATGGAAACTCGTCAAAATAAAAGTCTGGTTAAAGGTGCAGTAAGCGATTTCTGAGAAACGCTGTTGAAAGTGGATCGGACCGAGCACCAAAACACACTCGTAGCCAATCACCAGTAAGGGGCGTGTCCAGTAGTGATGGGGGAGGTGCCTGGGTTGAATAGCATGTTCAGAAATTTGGGGGCGGAGGCAATAGTGTGATTCTTTTTGGTAGGGGCATGTTTGTTTTGGTGATTTCAAATATCAACAGCATTTCTCAGAAATCGCTTACTGCTCCTTTAATCTTGAAGAAATTGTAACACAAAAAATATTACTTCTGTACAGTAGATATGTACAAATAGATATGTATGTTTTAATGTCATAAAATTATTATTAAAAATTAACTTTTTATGGAATAATCAAAGAGTTTTTCTTCCATGTTTTAACAGTACACTTGTTAGCAGCATTTTGTTTGCAAAAAAATTAATAAAAATTAATTAATTGTAGCCATTCACCAGTAAGGGGCGTGTCCAGTAGTGATGGGGGAGGTGCCTGTGTTGAATAGCATATTCAGAAATTTGGGGGCGAAGGCAAGATAGGGGTGTGATTCTTTTTGGTAGGGGCGTGTTTGTTTTGGTGATTTCAAATATCAACAGCATTTCTCAGAAATCGCTTACTGCTCCTTTAATCTTGAAGAAATTGTAACACAAAAAATATTACTTCTGTACAGTAGATATGTACAAATAGATATGTATGTTTTAATGTCATAAAATTATTATTAAAAATTAACTTTTTATGGAATAATCAAAGAGTTTTTCTTCCATGTTTTAACAGTACACTTGTTAGCAGCATTTTGTTTGCAAAAAAATAAATAAAAATTAATTAATTAATTTGAAAGGGTTTAATTTTCATTAGCTTACAAGAAAAATTTAATGAATGCCTTCATTTGATTACCAGAAAAAAATAAAATAAAATAAAACATATTTCATAAATGGCTGTTAAATTGTTTAAGTTTCGTGATTTCAAGACATGATTTTTGATTAATAAACTTTAATTTAACCATTAAAATGGAGTCCAGAAAAAAAAAATTATAAAATAAAAAAACTGAAAAAATGGAATTTGGGGGAAAAAAAATGTAGGGCCCTAAATTTGTTTGTAAATGGTCCCCTTTCACTTCCAAGTAATGCCTCATTATAACCCATATTTCAGCTTAACACAATGGAAACAGATTTTGCAAAATACAATATACGGTACAACCTAAAATGCAGATGAAATGTGTGACTAGTGAGCAGAATGTGACTGGCCACATTTACATATCAAAACCTATTCAGTATTCAGAACTTCCCTTGACCTGATAAACGACAGTGTGACCTACAGCAGTACACTGAGGTTAGCCAATCATCGCAGAGGTCGTTTTTATATAGCAGTCTTAAAGGTACAGAAGCACACCTAGCCTGTGATTCGAAGGGAAATAGCTGGCAAATGACCAGGAAGCATCTGCTTTGAGGTGTTGGATGTTGCCATTTAGCGCCGTAGCTTAATGTTCAGTGACTTTAGGAGGCGTTTAATCCTCTCTGAAATATTCACTGACAGGTTACAGAAAATGTCAAACTATAATGTGATCCTCAGCTGTGGAGTTTAATGACAGGGTTGAAATCCCTGATGCTGCAGCTTTCTCTCCTCTATGACCTTATCATTCAAGTGTCTCTGGCTTTCATCTGCGGCCCAAGGGCCAGTAACTAAGTGCTTTTAACCGGACACAACTCCAGTAAGTGTGTGTGTGTGTGTGTGTGTGAGAGAGAAAGCCACAGGCAGTCTTTCTTCTCCTACATCAGTGTTTCCTGCACCGCTTCGTGCTGCTGCAGAACAAATCATATTTTACTTGAGCTGTGAATAGGAGTTTGCCGTCTGAATTGCATGTAAGGAGATAAAAGACCATAATGGCAAGAAAGCATGTCTTTCTATTCAGTCGTTCTTGCGGGCTGTAAGCAAAAACAAGCATGCAGTGTAGTGTAGTGCGATTCACAAACAAATGACTCTTACGAACCAGTTCTTTTTAGTGAATCAAAAACATACACTGTAAAAAATGACCATGAATTTAACGGTAAAAGACTGTATGTAAAATTCCGGCTGCCGGTTTTTTACCATGTACAGTGTACAGTGTAACCACTGTAGTCTGGTTCACAAACTAATTATTTAAATGAATTGTTAAAAAAAAGACTCAAGTCTCAAGTCAAGGATCCTTCAATGAATTT
>NW_015505995.1:498422-499496 GCF_001515645.1 Sinocyclocheilus grahami
GGTTCTTTCATCTTTCCATCTGTGATAATAGGTGGATAGCTGACAGTTTAATTGAGAAAAATATGTCAGATATATCAGGCTGCTGTTTTCTGTCCTAGAGAATGATCTGGACCCTCTCTGGTACCAGCAGGTCCGATTGTCCTTTAGGGTCCCTTTTACACGGCAGCCAAATCATTCCTGACAGTTATTGGTCTCCAGTCCACAAATGAATGGCACAATATGGCAGTGCACAGGAGCTGAGAGTGCCATTCTGTTTATTGAGAGATGATATCTGAGCTTCCAGACAGGATTACACTACAGTCTCTTCAGCCGAGGTCTCCAGTGATGGAGGACGATCAGTGTTGGAAATGTGTAGCTATACAAGAAGAACTAAAGCTATACTGTATATGAGAGTCTGCATGTGTATGTCAAACAATACTCTGACAGTGAGTCATGTGAAAAAGCTCATTTGACACGAGACAGGCATTCTTGTAGCGGTGGGACAGAATTTTATATTTTACCTGCATTTGTACAGCTTGTGTCTGTGCCTCCTGCCAGCAGTGCCTCAGCTGGAAAAGAGACTCGACAGAGGCCATCTCTTTCTCAAAGATTTCTCTCATTTTCTTTCTATAGAAAAATCTTCTTCTCGGAATTCTGTACTTCTCTTTTCGCTCTCACCAGCAGAGAGACTTGGGCGCTGGTTTGTGCTGAGGTTAGAGGCTACGTGTGTGTGATTCAGTGCTTATCTGTGACGCTCAAAGCCAAACGTTTGCATTTGAGGGATGTATTGAAAACAGGATTTCCCCTGCTCTTGCGAATTGATAGTTTGATGTAGGGTAAAAAAAGGGCAAGATTGTCATTGGGGTGAGATGCCCCTCTCTAAATCACATATTCATTTTTCATTTTGACATTTTATGTGATCATCAGTATTTGTGAGAACAGTTTTGAGGTTAATTGATTTTTATTTTATTTATTTAGTCATTTGGATAATAGTGATCTATGAACTTTACAGTATGTCGGATATTAAGTATTTATGTTGTTAATGGAATTTGTGGACACCATAATATATACTGTATGTATATATATATATATATA
>NW_015505995.1:501759-508414 GCF_001515645.1 Sinocyclocheilus grahami
TGAATGATTCCTCAATGCGGTTACTGATTCACAAACAAATTACTCTTATTTATTTTAGTGAATTAAAAACATGCAGTGTGACCAGTGCATTTTGATTTACAAACAAATGATTCTTTGGAGTCAGATTTTTTTAAGGCTTAAATTACCAATTTGAATCAGTCTGATGAACCCTTCATTAACAAGTTATTACTTTCAGTAATGTCTTGCTTGAAGTTTTTTTTTTTTTGTATTAAAAATATATAATACATTATTTAAATTAAAAACAAAAAATGGTAGATATTTGCTACTTATGATTATTGATTTCATAATGTATTATAATAAATCTAATGACTAAATGTTTAAGATATTTTTTAAATGTTGAAAAGTTTAGTTTTTCAAAAACAGTTTTTCTTAATTTAGTATTTTATTGTCTTTTAAAATGTGATTTTCTTCAACTAAATGTATATTGTTTTTGAGTCAGAGTAAAATACACTGAAAATGAATGAATTCATATCATATGAAGAAATATTGATTGAATTTAAAGTAGATTTGCATCAGATTACAAAAACTGTACTTTAAAAATACCACAGCTAGTGGCCAAGATTATACTGTGCATTACTCATACAAATATTTTCTCTCTCTCGGTTCTTTCATTTTTTTTTTACTTTTTACATGAAAAAGTAAAGTTGACCCAGAGGAACTGTGGCAATGTTTAGTTATTCAAGGAGTTAATTAAATTAATATATGTATGTATTTATTTATTATTGTTGTTATTATTATAATTATATTATTATAATATATATATATATATATATATATATAAAATTTCACCAAAACAGCTTATCTTTGTAAAATGGCACAGCTTCTTAAATCTTAGCTTCTTAATCAGTTAATCAAGAATTATATGATGATATTATGATAATTAAGCACTATTTAATTACTATTAATTATGATAGAACTTTAGTGATTAGAACTAAAACTTGGTAACCTATGAATGCTTATTTGTCATTTTAACTGAACTTAGAACTGGTGGTGGTGGTGCTTAAGGTATTGTTGGCCATTCAGGGTTTCTTTAAAAATATATATAATAGTAATAGACAATAGTAATTAAAAGATAATACTACTGCTAGTTCTACTACTATACTAACAATATACAATGCACTAGGATTGATGAACTGCTGGGTTTATGAATATTAATCACGTTGTCAGCGTTCGCTCGAACTGATTTGCTGAAATCAAAACAGGGACGGTAATAGATGAGCGCCAGCCAATGCGATTGCCGTTTGCGTATTAGCTCTGCCCACTACCGGAGAAATCTGCAAATCTTCTGCTTGTTTTTAAAAGCTGAATAATTCCAAATGAACTCCGTTGTTTTGACAGGAAAATACAGCTCTCTTTTTGCACGTGTGAGAAACAGCGCTATCAGCAAAGCGACGGCGATCGTGCGCCTTCACACTAGAGTTTACGGTGCGTCAAATACAGGTGCGCTGCGCATCCATTGAGATGAACTAAAAAAGTACAGATTGCTTGATGGAGAGTGAAACTCTGAAGCGCTCAGTGGTTAGCGAGTGAAAATATATCTGTGCTAAACTTATAATAGCCTTGAACACACACACTGGCGAGTAAAATCTAAGAATGTATTAGCCAATGGCTAGATAGATATCATTTAGTCACCCAGAGTAAAATTTTGTCACATATGCAAGTGATTTATTCGCAATGTAGAGGGTTGTAAATTATTGTTGTTGTTGTTGAGTAAAAGGGGCCATATTAAATTACTTATTTACATGTGTATACACACACACACACACACACACACACAATAATAATAATTATTATTATTTAATAAATTATTTCAGCAGGGGCTATATGAAATTATTTACTTTATTTATTATTTATTTGTTTATATAATAATAACAATAATAATAAATTTAAATAATAATATTGATAATATAAAAATAAAATACTATTTATATTTATTAAAATAACAAAATAATAATATAAATTAAAATATTTGAAATGGAAATTACATATTTATTGGTTTATAATAATAATAATAATACAATTGAAATAAAGTGAATACAATTGAATCTAAATTGCAATATTTGAAATGTAATCCTAATTAGTTGATATAATTAACTTAAAGTGAATAACTAACGATCATCATTTTTTACCTTTTCATTGCACTGCACCTTGCACAGTAAACATTGTACTGTTTTTTTTCTTCTTTATATTTGTGTACATTTTCTGTTGATCATGGAAACTGTAATTCAGCAAATGACTGAACGGAGCTGTGTAACCCAAGCATATATCCATTAGCACTATGTAGCTGAGCCTCAATCACAATGTTGAAGTGACTCTGTACAATGCCAGTAAAGTACGCTAGATTGTAGAAGTCTGCCGTATTGTCCATAAGTTAGCACTCAGAAGAAATGACCTGCAAGATTTGCGCTGTTACCTGATTTCCATACCTGTAGTTCTGATTTAGTGAATTAGGCACTAAAATATCACACACAGGCAAACAACAACATCAGTGGGAGGAAGTTATTCTTGTTGCTCTTATTGCTTCCCACTAGAGCGTTTAAAGGTCAGAGAGGGTGAAAAAATCATGCAAATTTAAGTTATGGTTTTTGTTGCAAGAAATTTTGACTAAAATTACAGTTGGACTCATGTAGGGGAAAATATGTAAGTCTTTGGGTATTTTTGAGAGAAACAAAATAGCCCACAGAAGTAAACAAGTCCCAAGTGCTTTAACTATTACAAATACTCCTTATAATACCCCAGTGCCCTTAAAATCCCTGAAACGCCTCTGGATAAAGTGCATCTCATGTTATGGCAGAAATGCTTTGAGAACTTAAACCTTATACAGCAGTGAGACATCTGGGGAATAAACTGACAGTTTAGTTGCTGTTCTTCAGGACTTTATCTCTAGTGTCAATTAGAGTATGCGGCTCTTATCAGGGGGAAACACACGGCAGAATTGGGGGAAATGAAGCATGAAAAGGAGAAATTGAAAATCATAAAGTTAACGGCGATACCAGATAATGAGATAAGACACAAAATTACATTTGGGCTCCTCCAGAAGTGCTAGGGTTGGTTTCCGCTGTTAGTCATTATTTTGCAGTGGTTAATTTGATTTGGAGCGGCTGCCCTGTCGGGAGGTCACTGATGTGCTGGATACTCCTGGGTTTTCTCTGATTAAGTTCCACTCAGGATATGTTAGGCTCATCAAGGTGACATGGGTTTTTAGCCATTCGTGTCCTGATCTGCATCCTGGTCCTTATTCTCTCCAACAAGTAATAAAACAAAAACACAGTTCCATACAATCATCTTTTACAATATCAATAAATCACTTGAATAACTGAATAATAAATTGAGATTCATGCAAATGTTAAAAATGAAATGTATTGAATTTAAGATATTATCCAGTGAATTCAATTGATTGTTTATTAACAGTTTACATTTTTAAATGTAATATTAATGTTGTTCTTTGCATGTTTTTAAATATAAACAACTGATTTAATTGAATTACAATTTTTTTTATGAATAACCAGTGAATGTAAATGTTAAATTGTAATATAAATAATTGGTATTCTTATTATATATATTTTTTCCAAATATACTTTTTATGTTTTTTGCCATGTTATAAATGTATTTGAAAGTGTATAAGTAATTTACTTATTTGTAATATATTTTTTACAAAAAATGTATTACAAATAACCAGACTGCATATATTAAATTATCTGTTTGATTTTCACTAAATGTAGCATATAAATAATTGGTATTTTAACAACTATAAATATAATTAATATTATTTTATTGTGTTATTCATTTTATATTTTTCATATAATGTGTATCATAACCAGTGAATGTAAACATAAAATGATCTGTTTTAATTTTATAAAATCAAAATTAATTCATTATATGTATTCATTGTTACATTTACATATATTTATTATTAAATTGATAGTTTTTCACAGTTCCATTTTTTCTTTAAATGTGTTGATTGCCGAATTTCTTTATTGATTTATTAAATGAAAAAAGTGACGACGTTTACCGGGGTTAATGAGAATTTGGACCCTTATATGCAGTTATGTGTTAAAATAATCGATGATAATGCTCTATGATCTTTTTCTTTTGGTATTTACCAACTACTGATCTTCAAGCACAGTCAGACAAGCATGAACTAAAGCTGTTAAGATGTCTGTCGGGACAATGATAGAGAATGAAAGGTGGAATAAAGGTATTCTCACCTGAAAGATACAAGTCAAAGCTTTGCCACTGGCTCTTGTCATCTGCTGTTTTCCACTATATGTGTTTAAAACACAGCCATGAAATCTTTACCACAGCATGGTAAGGCTTTTATATGTGTATATGTGCATGGCAGGGTTAGCAGGGAATCATGGGAGGGGGTAAAGCACTCGTTTCCGTCCCCCGGAGGTGCAGCTGTAGAGCAGATAACTGCAGTCAGACGAGCTCATGCCTCCTGAGACCGAATCAAACGGCTTCAAAGAGCTCAGACGCCAATAACACGAGATGTCCATCAAAGACACAGCCCGGCTGTCCCTCTGGTATCAGCGGCCGCACACAGTCTCTCTCTCTCACAGCTCTGACAGGAGGATTAACCGGGAAGAAATGTACTCATCTATGATATGTTCATGGAAAGACATTTTAGATGAAATCAAGATCTAAACATGCCAAAAAAACGAAAAGATCTGACAGGATCTGTGTCTGTAAGGTGATTCGGTCTCAAGTAAAACTCTGTCGGAGTTGACCCAAAAGTCATTTTGTCATAATTTAATGCCATTTCTAACCTGTATGACTTTCTTTTATTGATCGATTTTGTATTCACATAGAAAAGAGTGATGAGCACTCAAGATTTCTTCAAGAAAGAAGATCATACAGGTTTGGAAGATTTTTTTTGTGTGTGTGTGAACTGTCCCTTTCTCACATCGGCGTCATCTTTGGGAAACTTTCCTCACTGTGTTTTTAAAACGTATTATTGTATTCAGTAAAAATAACTAATTCAATTAAAGTGGTAAGACACATTTCTGAATGCTATTCTGTTAGTCTCGCTCTCTCTGGTTCTCCTGTTGCTGCACGCATCAGATTATGAATGAATTATTAAAATTAAACATTTGTTATTTGGCTTTAATGGGAAGAAGTCATTACAGATTGCATATTAATACTGTCTGAATTTCGGTGATGGAGAATAAATTAACATATGTTAAATGTCACGCTTTGTCTTTCCCAATTGACTGTCTTGGTTGGGATAATTTTATAATTTGCTTCTAAATAAAACATTAGTTTTATTTAATGGAAAAGTTTTTGCCATTGTCTGACTGCATTTAGATTATTAACTTTAATACTACTAATAATTATAGTAATATACTGCCGTTGTTAAAAGATATTAATAGTTCTGTTCAGCAAGGATGCATTAAATTGATTAAAAAAAGTAAAGGCATTGCTAGAATGTCTATCTTGAACTTTGTTCATCAAAAATTTTAGAATAAAAATCCCCAAAAAATATGAAGCAGCACAACTGTTTTCAGCATTGATAATAAATGTTTCTTGAGCAGCAAATCAGCATATTAGAATGATTTCTGAAGGATCATGTGACACTGAAGACTGGAGTAACGATGCTGAAAATTTAGCTTTGCATCATAGAAATAAATTACATTTTAAAATTATATTCATATAGAAAATAGTTATTTAAAATTGTGATAGCATTTCACAATATTACTGATTTTACTGTATTTTTGATCGAATAAATGCACTCTGGTAAGCATAAAAGATTTGTTTCAAGACCATTAAAAAAAACTTTAACAACAAAAATCTTTTGAATAGGATGATGTGTGTATTATTTTATTATGTTAGGATCATCTGAGTTTAGCGCAGTCAGATAAACTTTAATCATGTTCGCAACAGGTTATGTTCATTAGCTGGGAACATAAAAGTACTGTATATTCCAGCTAACATAGTAACCGACATGATGATCAACATCCAGCCAGACCATTTACAAACCTGGAGCTTATTTAGAGATATTAAAAAATGACATTCAGCTCGTTCTGCAGAGATAATGAGCTCTCGTCTCTAATTGGCTTCCACTATTCGACACTGCAATAAGAAAAATGTAATGGAAATGATTGATTGAACAATCAAGCCTAAACCCTCCGGCACTCGATTTTGTCACAGTGTGAACCGTGAGCGTATTCAGCCCATGACATAATCGGCAGTGTGATATCAGGCGTGTTTATTTTCATGTAATATTTAATATCACTGATTGATAGCTTTGATCTGGTTCTTATTAAACACAATGAAGAGTTTCTATTGAAAATGAAAGAACCAGAATGAATGAAGGGTTTGAATTTGAATGATCGTGGTCGCATTATTCCTTTTGAATTCACGCTCAGTGGTAAATCTGATCTGCCTGACTCAGTCTCGTTTATTGTTACATTGTCTGATGCGGTTTTGTAATTGCTGCTGAATCCGCGACTGCATACACCTCATTAGTATCTGAGAAAACACTTTAAATAATAACTGGACATGATTTATTGCACTTGCTGTGTGAAACAGATGCAAGTTTTATTGAATTTCCTGCAGCACGCTGTTAAATAAATTTAAATTAGCTGACAATTTACTCACTCTCAGGCCATCCAAGATGCAGATGAGTTTGTTT
>NW_015505995.1:509047-509467 GCF_001515645.1 Sinocyclocheilus grahami
TAGTTGTATCAGGATCATCTGATGGTATCAGGGTCGTGTGCTCGTATTTTGATCGTTTAGCTGGATTGGGTGGTCTTTCTTCCTGGCACTCTTAAACAGCAGTGAGGACGTCCAGCTGTTCTCCGGGCAGTAGAGAAATGAGCCCCCTGACGTCTGATTAAGTATTTCATAAATGTTGCATGGAGAGCTGATGGGTGTAATTGGCCACACCATCCATCCTGCCTGTCAGCACTAACTACCTCCTGGAGCCGCCCGCACAGCTCACTTCCATAGCTCTGACACTTTTAGCTCTTGTTGTTTTTCAGGCCATTCATTTAAGAAAAATCAAAATAATGTATTTGTGCCTCCTGTGCCTCGCTTCCATGCTCATAAATTGGCTCTGATATATACATATATATATATATATATATATATATATAT
>NW_015505995.1:511503-511807 GCF_001515645.1 Sinocyclocheilus grahami
AACATGCATTTATTTATATTGGAATACCAAAAATAGAAACAGTGATTGTTTAACACCGGACAAGAGTGCGCAAAATATGTAACCATCTTGAATTGTGAGGACCTTTTTGTGCTACGGCCAGCCTTTTTGTAAAATACAGTAAAAAATACTCCATAAAAGTAATAAATAAGAACATCTGTCTTTTGACATGCCTAATAATAAAGATATATTTATATTCAGATGTACTTCTGTATATTCAGATTTGTAACCAGTTCCTGGTTTCTCAGAGAGATCTCAAGCATTTGGGCCATGAGAATATCTGGCA
>NW_015505995.1:511817-512220 GCF_001515645.1 Sinocyclocheilus grahami
ATAAATGTAAATCTGAATATATAGATACAAATCTGAATATATAGAGACAGATCTGAATATATACATTTACATGCTCCCGTATTCTCCATCATTGAACTCGAAATCCTCTGCCTCTCAAGTTGCCTTGAATGTATGTTTCCCCAGAATAAGGTAGAGATGACAGGACGTTGATTATGATCAAGCTCCATATCAGAAAGAGGTGTAAATCCCCCATACTCTTCCAGCTATAATTCCCTTTTGCGATTAAATAAAGTCCTGACACTAGTACATAGCTTCTGAGACATAGTGGTCCAACTAAAACCAATATCACGTAAATTTTCCAGGTGATTCCTTGAAATATTGTACCTAATTAAGGGAAAAAATGCTACATGAAAACATGCATTTATTTATATTGGAATACCAA
>NW_015505995.1:512230-519160 GCF_001515645.1 Sinocyclocheilus grahami
TTCTCAGAGAGATCTCAAGCATTTGGGCCATGAGAATATCTGGCATTATCTTCTGACAAGCATTTCTGAAAGGCAAATAGTTCAGTCTGATCTTCACGTGGCCACACACCAGTATGCACTCTCATACACGATCAGTTTCTCTAAATAAGCAATTCATGCCATGCAGAAGATCTCAAAAACCCTCATCTCTCTTAGAGCTAAAAGTTTTATGTATGCAACAACACACGATCAGTGCATCTCAGTAGAAACGAACAGCAGATCCAGGGTCAGAAGTCGGAGAATATCAGAACTACAGAGAAACTGGCTGTCCTATTTATTACTGTCCATGGATCATTGAAGCCTTTGAAGAACCTGATTCTCATCAGATGCTCCTGGAAATGTGCCGCAGAGTCAATACCGTGAGCTTCAGCTGGAACCAAACTAGAACATTAGAGCTGTTCAGTTTGTAGTCATCCTAAAACCAGGAAGAAAAATCTTTATTTTGAGCAACGCTTTCCAGTGGGAGATTCTTTTGAGTCTTTGGAGTAACAGAAAATATGGTCTGTGGTTAACATTGCTCGAAGAGACTGTCACATTTTGTTTTACAACATAAATGACACTTTTCGACTTAACTAAAATCCCATATCTCAAAAATGCTGATTCTGTAGGGGTTTTTTTAAAACTGCAAACTGAACCGCTGACATCACGGCACATGGCATGCTGGGAACTTTTTCAGTCCTGGAGAGCTGAGCCAATATTTTCTGCTTTTATTAAGGGAAAAACAATGGAATCGGCTTAGGCTTTTTCACTTTTAATCAACTGAATATGACTCCGACCACAGAGAAATAACAGATTCTTCATCTAAAAGAAGCGTAATAAGCTTTTGAGGAACATTGGAGCTGATGAATCCAGGGGTTGCAGTGGATATCAAGGTGTGCTCATGCACTTTAAACCCTCTATGAAAGGCGTCTGTCTTTAATCAGTTCTGACGTTCACACTAACATCAGCCTGATTCACACATTTACATAACCCGTTCACAGTCAGAGCCAGCAATGCAACAAGATCATGAGAGAGATGCTGTGGAGTCTTTGGGTCTTTTGTATTACCAACTAATATAATCTAAAAGTGTGTGTGTGTGTGTGTGTATGTGTGAACGTGAACGTGTGTGAGAATGTGTGTGTACTGTGTGTGTGTGTGTGTGTGTGTGTGTGTGTGTGTGTGTGAACGTGAACGTGTGTGAGAATGTGTGTGTACCAAAAACAGAAATAATTTAGTTTTAGATACAATTATTTTTGGCATAATTGATCAGTTCTGTAGCTCAAGCAATGGTAATGTCACAGGTTTGATTCTAACCGATAAACCACTTTACAAAATGCAAAATTCATTAGCATTAGTTAATGCATTAGGTATCATAAACTAACATTAAAGAGCAATTTTTATAGGGTTTAATAATTTTGGTTAATATTAATTTATAAATAAAAATGCAGCATTTACTTGATCAAAATGCAGTAAAACTATTTTATGAAATAATTAAACATTTTAATTAATTAATTTAAATAATTAAATTATTCATTCAAATATTAATTTTAAATATTAATTAAATAAAAAAAATTCAAATGAAATTATTTTCAAGTTTAAAAATTTTATTTATTGTATGTTTTTTTATTTTATAAAGATATCATTTTTAATTTATTCATTTATTTTTATATTCTGGCTCAATAATAGTATTTTGTTTGTTTCTAACAAAAAAATAAACAAAAAATCTTTTGTAGTGTACCTTTTAAAATTGTGAAATCACAGCTAAAGCAAACTCAAGGTGGTGAACCTATACATGGCAGAAAAAATTACACACTGTACGTATGTTCTTAACCGTATTTTATACAGATTTCTTAAAATCTTTTTTTTTTACCTTTACCCTCGTAGTTGTTGGTTTGTCATAAAATAGTAACCTGTTCACTTTAAATGTAAAAGCTTTTCACTTGTTTGTAGGTCTTGTTGCCCTGAAGGTCACGCGCAAAGATGGAATTTTCCAGAGTGATTTGTTAAATTGATAGATAGAGCCGTGCACACGTATCACTCCTGTGACCTCCCAGAACTTATCAGAGCTTATCAGAGGCTGATTTCACCAGCTCACAGTTAAAATAAGCCCACTGATACCTGCACACACATTGAATCTGGCCCAGGTTGACCAGGGTCTCTTCTTTCATTCTGTGAGACGGCGAGAGAAAATACGAAGGTACTGTAAAGAAGGACTTTGGAGTTAAACACATTTATGGTGTTGAATACATCTGAAGGAGTGGAAGCAACAATATTTGGACTCTTATTGATTTTCCAGACCGTAGACAGGAAAGCTTTTACCGACTGAAGCTAAAATACCCTCTCCTATACAATTTTAATGTGCAGAAACAACTATAACAGCTGCAAGGCACAGACACTCTTCACAGAGAGTGAATTGAGTCACAAAACTGGTGTCATTTCTTTCTTATTGTAAAGTAGACTTAGTACTTTTGACATTTAGACATATTATGAATGTGTGTGTGAGTATATATACAAATCAACCATTACATTAAAATCACCTGTCCAGTATCTCGCAGGTCCCCCTCGTGCTGCTGAAACAGCTCTGGTGTTTCGAGGAATGGACTTCACAAGACCTCTGAATGTGTCCTCTGGTATCTGGCAGCAAGACATTAGCAGCAGATCCTTTACATCCTACAAGTTGTAAGGTGGGGCCTCCATGGATCAGATTTTTTTGGTCCAGGCAACACCTTGAACTCTTTGACATGTTCATCAAACCATTTCTGAACAATTGCACTGTGGCTGGATGCATTATCCTGCTAAAAGAAGTTTTCCCAGCAGAACATCGCCCAGTGCATAACACTGCCATCCCTTCCCTGCCTTCTTTCCATAGTGCATCCCACTGCCATTTCTCATTTCACCTTGCCATCCACCTGATCTAAAAGAAAACATGATTAATCTGACCAGGAATCCTTTTTCCAGTGCTCCATGGTCCAATTCTGACGCTCATGTGCTCATTGTAAGTGCTTTCAGCCGTGGGCAGAGTGCTGAAAGTTGACCAACATGGGCCAGACATAACAGCATTGACTCAACCAGTGGTGTGAGTTTGGGACAAGACTGTTTGATCCAACAATTCCAGACGGAGGAGGGATTGTGGGGGGCAGTATATGATATTACACATTTCATCTTGGAAGAACAGAAGGAGATTGAAAAGCTGTCAAGTAAAACTACATTTTGAATTTTTGTTGCAAGAAACCTTCAGAGCAAAAATGACTATAGAAGTGTAGGATGCAAGCAACTCACTCTCTTTCTCACTGTTTATTTGAGGCATGGTGCATTATCCTGCTTAGAGAGCCCAATGCCATCAGGGAACACCGTTGCCATGAAGGGGTGTATGTGATCTGTAAAAATCTTTAGGTAGGTGGTACGTGGCAAAGTAACATCCACATGAATGCCAGGACCCAGGGTTTCCCTGCAGAGCAAGATACTGTCTCCACTGGCCTGCCTTCTTCCCATATAGCTGCCTTCTCTTCCCCAGGTAAATGACACACATGCACCCGGCTTGTGATGTGATTCATTTTGCCTGACTAGGCCAAACATAACAGCATTGACTCAATCAATGGTGTGAGTTTGGGACGACACTATCTGTTTGTTTGAGCAATTCCAGATGGAAGGAAATCAGTACAGTATTACACGCTTCACCTTGGAAAAACAGAAAGAGATTGAAAAGTGGTCAAGTAAAACAGCTTTACGATGTTTGGTGCAAGAAATCTTCAGGGCAAAAATGACTAAAAGTGTAGGATGCAGCATCTCTCTCTCTCTATTTCACAGTCTATTTTTTTCTGCGTTTGGGGGCACTGGCCTCATCTGACAGATGGAGATGTCACTCAGACTGCGTTCCTTTGTTATGCAGATCTGAGGGGGAAGAGCGTTTGGGTCACGGATGTCAAAACTGTTTATTTTTCCTGAATATGTGACCTGATGCTCAACTCTCCTCCCGTGTTTCCTCTCCTTCTGCGTGGTGGAAACGCCAGAGATTATTTAAGACCGTTAAATGTGAACAGCCATTGTGAAAAGACTCCGATGACCCTGGATTGCTCGAGTGCGACCAATGGAACTGCCGAGCTGGTGGGGTAAACATCTGAGTGCAGATTATACTCGTTCTACACTCATGCTAATGCGTCTCCGACTGAGATCAGGGTTCATGTGCAGCATTAGGATGTTACTGCTGTGTAATATTTCATTGGAATGATGTGCGCCGGATATAAGCGTCATGTTTACAGTCTAATGCTTTTAAGGGCTTAGATCTGTTTTAGGAGATTTGAATGTACTGCTGGCATAAAGGACAGGGTGAGGAATCTTTTTACCTGATTGCACTTGAGTGATTCAGAGCAAAATACGCAAGTCACATGAGAAATATCTAAAGGGGTCAATTTAATGATACTTTTTGTTGAGGAAAGAGGAGCTATTAAAATGGAGAAAGAAATCCACAGATTTGCATCGAAGGAGGCACCAGAGCTGTATTTTATACCTGGGCCACTTGGCAACCAACAAGAACACCAAGAACTGCTCATATTATCCTTAGAAAATGTAAAAGTCTTGTTTTACCTTTATTTCTTCTTTTCATTTCAGAGCTTAATAGCTGTTCAGTAATTCAAAGTACAGCTTTTTGAAATTCATTCATTCATTATTCACGCTGTGGCTAATATCCCTGCAGATAAATCTGTGTTGTTTCTGGAACAGATGTTTAAACCAAAGACATCAACATGCAATTATTTATTTATTTATTTATGCTTTTATTTATTTATTTTAAGAACTAACTTAAAGAGCATAAACTTTATAGTAATATTTATTTATTTATTTAGTTTTTTATTTAAATGAGTAAGCAATGTCCCAGTCCTTTTTTTTTAGCCCAAAATGTCCTGTTAAATTTAAGCGTCTGTGATTAAAGTCTAAAAGTGTGACTGTGGGCATTCAGTTTTTCATGATATGTTGACATGCAAATATTGAATTTTTATAGTAAATAGGTATATTATATATAAATATTTAGAATTAAACCTGATTAGTTTTTATTTTATTGTATTTTAGTTTATAAATATTTAAATTAAAAACATATATACAATTAAAAATATATATATATATATATATATCAACATATATATCAACATTTTTATATTTTAATAAAAAAGAATAAAGTGAAATAATAAAAATTGGTTTTGTATTTTAAAGTTAAATCTATTGAAATGAAACATTTTGTGCCCTATTAGTAATAGTAATTAGTAATCTTGAAATAGATTATGTGCTAGCCATGTGATCTTCAACATGGCTGATGATGTAATAATCACATTTCACCTTCATCACCTTTGACTAGAGAGAGAGAGATGGCTAGAGGGGCCCCATCATTTAAAGGCCATGGCTCCAGATGAGTGTGCAGGCAGGTGGCCCCATGTGCTCGCTGTCTAATGTGTGAATTGGATTCTGGCACTTGTGCGGACAGCAGGCTACAGCCTCTTTAACAGCGCTCAATCTGTCCCGGGTCTGTACGCAGAGTGGGTCAGTGTCTGGGATTGCTCTACTGTCATCCGTTCTGTCGCTGATTCTCTGCAGCCTTCACAAGCTGTGGAGTTTCGACACTTTTACTTCTCACATATTACCGTGCATCAGTCGGACTTCCTCTTCCTGTCTTTGGTGTGATCTGGGAGAAGTCAGAATGGACATATGAGCAAAATCATCTCTTGGTTTTCTGTTAAAGAAGAAGAGAAAATAACTGACTGTGGCTCAGTTGTTCAAACCGTGACCCAAATTCAATCAAGAACGCTGACCCAGATTTGAACAGGAACATAACCACCATTTGGATGGAAAGAGGGAATCAGGTTGGGAGTACTGAGTCAGGTTTGGGTGGGATTATTAGTCACAAAGGTACAGTCTATTTCTCTGATCTCACAGCAGTGGGAGATCGAGCTGCTACTTGATTTTAGAATATTATGATTATTTTAGTGCCATAGAAATCACACACCATTCTTTTAGAACCATTATTAGAGCCAGTAATTAAGAAACAATGACATGTCAAACATGTTGCTTTTAACAACCTCACGCTGGTCTTTGTTTTTTTGTTCCATTTTTAATTTACAATAGCCATGATTCACTAACAAATCAAATTAATCATAACCTAAATATGACCTGTGTCTATAGATTAAAAATAAACAAAAGTTCCTTTATTTTCAGTAATTTATATTATTTTACAAATGTACAACTATACTATGTCACATGAAGAGCTAAAAGAAATTTTTTGCTGTTTGGCTGTTGTTAATTTTTTCCTTTTTTCATTTGGTTTCTCAACAAATACAATACGTGATATATTTGTTCTTACGATTGACTCATTCACGAGTTTAAGTCACTATTCATTGAAACTCTCGCCATCTGTCCTAGTTTTACTGTCCCAGTAGTGATGTCTGATTTGTGAGTGAATCTTATGAGTTGGTTCTTTTCAATGAATCAGTTTACGAAAATGGTCTAAAGGGTTCACTTGAATTTGACTCTTCTGCTTCCAACTTACTGCGTCAGGGATCCAATGATGCTGATCTTTGTACCCAAAGTAAAATTTTGTTTAAATAATGTTTAGAAAGCTAGTGATGTCTGATTTGTGAATGAATCTTTTGAGTTGGATCTTTTCAATGAATCAGTTCACAAAGCTTGGACTCTTCTGGTTCTCTAGTTCAACTCACTGAATCAGTGATCCGATTGCAGTGGTTAACGAGTCACTATCTGTGTGAGGCAGATTCATTTAGGTTGTTTTCCACATAGAGCTATTATTTCAAAAGACTTGTAATATAGCACATGAATCTACTGTTATATAACTTTTTTTTTTAATTTCAGTTTGGAGATTTACTTTTTTTTGGCGATAACTGCATAACAAAGAGCAACCAACAAAATGTC
>NW_015505995.1:520250-536553 GCF_001515645.1 Sinocyclocheilus grahami
ATGTGGTAGTTGTGTATGTTGTTTCATGGTTGGCATCATCTGAGGGGTTGGCATATCTCTTCTCAGGTGTTCTGGATCCAGACTGAAGCTTGTGTAAATCCTAGTTACATCCCGTGGCAAAAAACAGAGAAACAAATAAAGACATAATTAGCGTAGCTGCTGTTCCAACCAAGCTAAATTGATTTGTTTAACCCAAACTAAAGAATAATAATGTGCATTTGATCAGATATAACTGCAGTACAAGATTATGAGATGCATTATTTGAATGCTTGGCCAAAGAGATGAGTCTTTAATCTAGATTTAAACAGAGAGAGTGTGTCTGAACCCCGAACGTTATCAGGAAGGCTATTCCAGAGTTTGGGAGCCAAATGCGCAAAAGCTCTACCTCCTTTAGTGGACTTTGCTATCCTAGGTACTACCAAAAGTCCAGAGTTTTGCGACCTTAGGGAGCGTGATGGATTGTAGCGTGGTAGAAGACTAGTTAGGTACGCATGTAATTTGCATTCCACAGTGGAAAGTAAGTCATACGGATTTAGAACAACATGTGGGCGAGTAAATAATGACAGATTCTGAATATATAAAGTAACATAATAATTTACATCCAAATGCTCACTGGTTCAAAGATGAAGGCATTTCGAAGATCTATACCAGCCGCACAACATTAGTAAGAAGGCAACATAACTATGTTTTTCTTTATCTTCTCATTTGCAAAAGCAGCTCAGGGCTGAAGTGTTGCCCCCTCTGTGATCCAGAGACTCTCTCAAGTGTCTTCCTGACGTCTCTCTGCTAATGAAACTGCAGAACACCCTCAGCATAAAAGCACCGACTTTGCTAAAAGCCTCTGAAAAGGTCTCTCTGTTTGAGATTCAACATGATTAAGCAGGGGGTGAATTTTTCAAGAGGGAAAACAGTTTTTAATCTAGTTTTTGCTCTAAAATACAGTCCGGCCGCATCCGGCTGCTGCCTTTGATCTTTGGAGTTTAACAAGCCGGACATTTCTCTGTTGCAGGAGACTGTTTGGAAAGGTGAAAGGAAGGAACGTACCAGTTTTTGGTGTGACGCTGCAGAAATGGAAACCAAGTGAACCAAGAGAATTGACATCTAAATCTGTGTGCTGTCAAAGTATGCACTGCGTTTTGTAAAGTCCTCAATGTTGGCCTTGTGATGTGACTGTGTGACTCTGTTATTAATTTGCGGCTTACAAATTAATTTACAAACTTTAGAATCTCGACAGAAGCCATAGATCATTGGCTAGTCGATAATTATTTCTATATCTTAATTATTTATAATAATATTATTTATATACACTTCCATTCAATTTCTTTTAATTCAAAAGAGACAGTAAAGATATTTAAACTGTTCAAAACATATACTACCATTAAAAAAATAGAAATAAATTAATTATACTTTTTTTTATTCATTTAAATTTTTTATTTTAAAGAAATTTAGATCTAAGTGTAAAAATAAGGAAATGAATATGCATTATACAGTATAACTGATATTAACTGGCAAATAATTGATATAATACTGATATATTTTTCGTCCCTAGCTGCTTGCTTCATAGTACTCATTCGACGTACTGCTTTTGGCATATTATATGGTCAAGAAGTATATATTCATCCATCTCCTACCTGTTCTTAAACATTAAACACGCTCACGGTTGGTTACTTTAAATCAAATGTTTCAGTCAAACAGTGCACTTAAATGAGTGGTTCAGAAATAGCTGAAAAATAGAATAGAAATAGTTTTTATCCTGATAGTCAAATGTCTGGAAACGCCAGACCAGACTGACACTGACTATGTTTACATGGACAACAATACTCAGATTTTAATACGATTAAGACAATACTCTGATTAAGAATCTACCATGTAAACAGAGATTTTTGATTACCTTAATCCAGCTAAAGTCATAATCGAAGTAAACCGAAATCGAATTAAGACATGTGGAGTATTCCTATTTTAGTCGCATTACTGAAGTGCAGAATAGACATGTAAACACCATAAACATAATATTGGCTTATTTAGAATAAGGTAAATAATTAGATTACTGATGTCCATGTAAACGTAGTCACTGACTCATTTGCGAAAAAGTCTCTGAAGCTGAAGGAAATGGCAGATGAGGGTTCAGGTCAGAAGAGTGCCAAATCAGAAGTCTGACACACTGCAGTGCACCGCCGAAATAATTTATTTTGATATCCCTTATAGCTGCTTGAGTCATGTATCACTTTCATAAGAGCACAGAGTGGGATTTCTGTAAAAGCGGATATCTGTCGGCCAAAGACAAAGCAGAACGAATTAAGAAAGCAATGCTCGCGTTTAGCTTCAGAACAGAGGAGACTTGAAGCTATCTCGAAACCACAGACACGCTGAGTCACTTGTAGATGCTACTGAGCCTCTCTCTGAAGTAATGAAAGAGGTAATTGAATATTTAAGCACTTAATTAAATTTACTTTTTCATCAGAGTGGGAACAGTGCAGGGGCACTTACTGTCTAAGTAGCTCTTAAAATAAAGTTCCTGCAGCTCTGAAGGCGAAGCGAAGTCTCTCCGGAAATGATACGGAGAGATCTGAGCGGGGAGCTATCAGGGATACACTTTTGCGGCCGCTGAATCACAGAGCTGGAATTTTCTCATCTTCATTTGCAAGGACTATTCGCATGACGTTCACGTGGCAGCAGGGAAAGATCGCAATTGAGTCTAAGAGGCTGTTTGCACAACAGGAGGCGACACGCAATCGATTCAGGGATAATCAAGATGCAGCAGTCACTTTCACCAAACTTAACATCATCCGAGTTCTCTCACTGTTAAAAAGACCCACATCACTGATTCAATGACCTCGCTGTTGACTATTTCTCCAGGCATCATTTCACCAGGCATTGTGGGTATTATCCTGTAGTGTTATGTTACATTTTAGCCCTTGTAATGTGTAGTCGCATAACATGACTTTACTTTTATAGAGCCAATAAGAAATGGTAAGCATAAGTGATCATTGCAAAAACAAAAAATCATGCATATCAATTATATTTTAAAATTAATTAATGGTAGTAAATTACATTATTCATTGAAATATGACTCACAATCATACAGAAATAACATTTTAATTTGTAACTAATATTAATGAACTGTATCTAAAATTAATAAGAAACCATTAAGAATTTACATTAATTTTATATTTAATTAATTTATATATAATATGATTTTGTAAATAGTTAGTCTTTATTTAGGCTCGCTCTCTCTCTCTCTCTCTCTCTCTCTCTCTCTTAGAATAATTAGCTTTTTTTTAAATTCAGGATTATTTAAAAAGGCTGGTTTGAATGTGTGTTCCTGTTAAGTGGAACTAGAATATCAGCTAATGAGCAGATTTAAGCAGGCAGGATTAATTTATTACTCGCATTGAGTCCTACTGCGATCTTTAATTCCATCTTGTCAGTGTCAGCTTGAAATTTGATCGAACTGACAGTTTTCCATAATGATCACAAGCACAGCACTTCAAAGACATAAGAGATACAGTAGGTGATTCCAGGTCGACATGGAACAGCATATCAAATGAATCTAACGTCTATGATGTGACGTTGGCTTGGTAAACCATTCAAATATATACCGATTTGTGTAAAATGCATGATAATGTATCACATTTTTGTGATTAAGTTTAAAATAATTAAAATCATATTTTAAGTGGTCCTTTCATAGCAGTAGTAGCTACAAATCAAACATAGTATATTGTAGTTACTTGCAATTTCATTAGAATTTTATTAGAACAGCATATCAGATGCATCTCATATCTGTAATGTGACGTTAGGTTGGTAAACCATTCAAATATATACTGTTGTGTGCAAAATTCATGGTAATGCATCATTGATTATCTAATGATTAATAATGACTAATAATGATTCACTAACTTCTAAATAATTAAAAATAATAATTTACGTTACTTTACTTATTTTTTGGTTTACTTTTAATTTGCTGTATTTTATTTTACATTTACTTTACATGCATACATAGTCCAAACTACTTGTCCTGTTTAAGGTAATTTTTTTTATTTTACTTTTTAATTAATTTCTTTTGTTTACTTTTAATTTGGTGTTTTTATTTTATTTTATTTCAAATGCATCAAATGTCTAGGTGACATTGGCTTGGTAAATTTTTCAAATATATACTGTTTTATTTTATTTTTGTACATGCATCATTGAATGCATCTTATGTCTATAATGTGACATATTATGAAACCGTATAGCCAGCAGGAAATAATATAGGGCGGGGCTTGATATTCAAATCCATGTGGATTTGACTGGATGGTGAAACTAATTGGTTTGCCCTGCCCACACACCCTTGGTTATTTCTCTCTATCTCTTTTTTTTTTTTCGTGCATGTGAAGACATTTCTGGGTCCATTTTGATTTCAGATAGTCTTTAAAGCCCCAGACTGTGCATTGTAGTCTCTGTAGCTCACACACACTCACACGTCTGCACATGCTCACTTTCAGCCGGGGGTCATGGGGTCACTGTGTTGTTGGGTCAGTGCAGTGGCAGCACAGTGATTGTTAAACCTGCTCTCCATCTCTGCAGGCTCCAGCCGCGCATGTTTCCTAATAGCGCTGCCTTCCATCACCGGAGGAGAGAGAGAGAGGCTGAGCGAGCAGATGGAGGGAAGGTAAACTCTCTGTAGGAAGGAGTTTTTGAACTGCTGTAAGAAAACCTGCGATTTAATGCCTGTTACTGGACTGCATTCCAATGCAGCGGCTGAAGCGATTGTTTAAACTACATCCCTGTGCTTGTTTTTGAGCTGATATAGAGCCGGCTGGGCCTAGATGTCACAGCGCTTTGTAATAATAAGCGTCTTTGTCCATTCACACAAATGCTTGTTTGTCTATTCAGTAACATATGTGTCTGCCACAATATATTGTGAATACATATATTTAAATTATCCTCATTTGAGGGCTTTTGAGCAAATATTAATATGCTTTATGTATTAATCACAGTATCAAAAAGGGTGGCCCTTTTTTTCATATACTGTAAACATTTGGTTTTCTGTAAAATTTGGCTGATATAGATGAGGTTTTGTCGAAGTTGCATGAATGACTTGTGACTTGTGGCTTTTTAGCATCAAAAAGAATAAATTCAACAATCAATAATGTTTTACCGTTTAACATTTTCCTGCAAATTGTTTATGAACTTATATGGTCTGGCATTTCTTGTATAGTTAAAAATACCAGTGTAATTTTCTGAAATTATTACAAATTTTAATTATTCAAATTTTAAATAAATAAATACTGTGTAATTTTATAGGTGTAAAGAATATATAATATTTTGTAAGATTAATTTTGCATTATGTAAAATTATTTAAATATTTATTTAAATTGTTAATATATAATTGTAAAATATAGAAACGTAAATAAAAATGTTAAATTATTTATAAATACATTATAAAGATTTTTAATCCATTTTTAATTAATAGACAAATGCATTTGTTGGGTTGAAAACATAATAGATTGGCTTTTAAAATAAGTGATGCAAAAATTATACATTTTCAAATTTTGCATCGTAAATGTAAATATTTATAACTATATTCATAAATAAAAAATTAAAAATAATCACATTTTTATTTGATGAAAAATTACACTTGTAGTTTTGGATAATCTATAATTAGCTTTTTTTATATATTACATAATGTAAAAATTATTCATAAAAAATGAATGTTTAAATGTAAATATATATATATATAAAATTATATTCATAAACTTACATTTTTTGTGTTGGAGGTAATAAAAATGAAGACAGATGAAGTCAAAGTCTGATCTGCTTGCATGACTTATTGAAAAAGTCCTTACTGTTGAGCACTGCATGTAGTGAATTTCATCGCTATTTTAAATAATTTAACTACCCTATGTATTTCAACTATGAATATTTTTTTCCAAAGATAGGACGTCCTAGAATGTCTCCTAATTTTTTTCAGAATTAGCAAACTTCTGGGGACGATTTCGTCCCCAAAGTATATAGCTAAGAGCACTTACTCAGATATGCACTTGTGTACACAGCGGGACTTTCCAAATCTATAGCGGGGCCATTTTGCCTCATAAAACAGCAGCAACAGCAGTGTCAGAGTATTCCTGGCAGGCTTCATTTCTCATCCGCTCGATCCGATATTAGAGGAGTTCCACAGTAAATAAAGCTCATATAGATGAATTTCAGCCGTGTGATTTTCCTCTGGATAATGTATTCTTTTGTTTGTGTCTTTGACTGTGGATTTGCATATTTTGATTGTTTTTGCTTCTGTGGGTGAGTGAAAGACAGCTCCAGAGATTTTCACCTCACAGCTGCCACGGTTATCTCGCTTTCCACTCCAAATGTGTCTGCTTTTTAAAAGCTCAGAAACATTATAGATTTATTTAGCGACGGTGAAGTGTGTAATTTTGTTTGATGGTAAAACACTTTTCAGTCCCCACTTAATATGCAGGGACAACTAGAAGTCATCCGGAGGTTGATTGCCTTGAAAAGTGTACACTGGGACTGTAGTGCTACATAGCGTATGAAACATGAAAACATGACACAGCAATATTGACTTACTATGGAAACTTATTTCTGCTAAAAAATGAATAAATAAATAAAATAAAAATTGTGACTTTTTTTATCAGCATATTGAGTTTTTATCTCACAATTTAGTGTTTTTTGTTTGTTTGTTTTTTTGCCACAGAATAAAAGATAAAGGTAATTGCGACTTTTGTCTCACAATTCAGAGTTTATATCTCACAATTCAGCTTTCCTACACTGACTGACATTAGAAAACTCTTTAGAAACAAAACAATGTATACACAAAACTACTGTCAAACTAGTTCTGATTCTAATTGCGTAGCATTAGAATAATTAGCTTTTTTTTAAATTCAGGATTATTTAAAAAGGCTGGTTTGAATGTGTGTTCCTGTTAAGTGGAACTAGAATATCAGCTAATGAGCAGATTTAAGCAGGCAGGATTAATTTATTACTCGCATTGAGTCCTACTGCGATCTTTAATTCCATCTTGTCAGTGTCAGCTTGAAATTTGATCGAACTGACAGTTTTCCATAATGATCACAAGCACAGCACTTCAAAGACATAAGAGATACAGTAGGTGATTCCAGGTCGACATGGAACAGCATATCAAATGAATCTAACGTCTATGATGTGACGTTGGCTTGGTAAACCATTCAAATATATACCGATTTGTGTAAAATGCATGATAATGTATCACATTTTTGTGATTAAGTTTAAAATAATTAAAATCATATTTTAAGTGGTCCTTTCATAGCAGTAGTAGCTACAAATCAAACATAGTATATTGTAGTTACTTGCAATTTCATTAGAATTTTATTAGAACAGCATATCAGATGCATCTCATATCTGTAATGTGACGTTAGGTTGGTAAACCATTCAAATATATACTGTTGTGTGCAAAATTCATGGTAATGCATCATTGATTATCTAATGATTAATAATGACTAATAATGATTCACTAACTTCTAAATAATTAAAAATAATAATTTACGTTACTTTACTTATTTTTTGGTTTACTTTTAATTTGCTGTATTTTATTTTACATTTACTTTACATGCATACATAGTCCAAACTACTTGTCCTGTTTAAGGTAATTTTTTTTATTTTACTTTTTAATTAATTTCTTTTGTTTACTTTTAATTTGGTGTTTTTATTTTATTTTATTTCAAATGCATCAAATGTCTAGGTGACATTGGCTTGGTAAATTTTTCAAATATATACTGTTTTATTTTATTTTTGTACATGCATCATTGAATGCATCTTATGTCTATAATGTGACATATTATGAAACCGTATAGCCAGCAGGAAATAATATAGGGCGGGGCTTGATATTCAAATCCATGTGGATTTGACTGGATGGTGAAACTAATTGGTTTGCCCTGCCCACACACCCTTGGTTATTTCTCTCTATCTCTTTTTTTTTTTTCGTGCATGTGAAGACATTTCTGGGTCCATTTTGATTTCAGATAGTCTTTAAAGCCCCAGACTGTGCATTGTAGTCTCTGTAGCTCACACACACTCACACGTCTGCACATGCTCACTTTCAGCCGGGGGTCATGGGGTCACTGTGTTGTTGGGTCAGTGCAGTGGCAGCACAGTGATTGTTAAACCTGCTCTCCATCTCTGCAGGCTCCAGCCGCGCATGTTTCCTAATAGCGCTGCCTTCCATCACCGGAGGAGAGAGAGAGAGGCTGAGCGAGCAGATGGAGGGAAGGTAAACTCTCTGTAGGAAGGAGTTTTTGAACTGCTGTAAGAAAACCTGCGATTTAATGCCTGTTACTGGACTGCATTCCAATGCAGCGGCTGAAGCGATTGTTTAAACTACATCCCTGTGCTTGTTTTTGAGCTGATATAGAGCCGGCTGGGCCTAGATGTCACAGCGCTTTGTAATAATAAGCGTCTTTGTCCATTCACACAAATGCTTGTTTGTCTATTCAGTAACATATGTGTCTGCCACAATATATTGTGAATACATATATTTAAATTATCCTCATTTGAGGGCTTTTGAGCAAATATTAATATGCTTTATGCATTAATCACAATATCAAAAAGGGTGGCCCTTTTTTCATATACTGTAAACATTTGGTTTTCTGTAAAATTTGGCTGATATAGATGAGGTTTTGTCGAAGTTGCATGAATGACTTGTGACTTGTGGCTTTTTAGCATCAAAAAGAATAAATTCAACAATCAATAATGTTTTACCGTTTAACATTTTCCTGCAAATTGTTTATGAACTTATATGGTCTGGCATTTCTTGTATAGTTAAAAATACCAGTGTAATTTTCTGAAATTATTACAAATTTTAATTATTCAAATTTTAAATAAATAAATACTGTGTAATTTTATAGGTGTAAAGAATATATAATATTTTGTAAGATTAATTTTGCATTATGTAAAATTATTTAAATATTTATTTAAATTGTTAATATATAATTGTAAAATATAGAAACGTAAATAAAAATGTTAAATTATTTATAAATACATTATAAAGATTTTTAATCCATTTTTAATTAATAGACAAATGCATTTGTTGGGTTGAAAACATAATAGATTGGCTTTTAAAATAAGTGATGCAAAAATTATACATTTTCAAATTTTGCATCGTAAATGTAAATATTTATAACTATATTCATAAATAAAAAATTAAAAATAATCACATTTTTATTTGATGAAAAATTACACTTGTAGTTTTGGATAATCTATAATTAGCTTTTTTTATATATTACATAATGTAAAAATTATTCATAAAAAATGAATGTTTAAATGTAAATATATATATATATAAAATTATATTCATAAACTTACATTTTTTGTGTTGGAGGTAATAAAAATGAAGACAGATGAAGTCAAAGTCTGATCTGCTTGCATGACTTATTGAAAAAGTCCTTACTGTTGAGCACTGCATGTAGTGAATTTCATCGCTATTTTAAATAATTTAACTAATTTCAACTTTTCAACTATGAATATTTTTTTCCAAAGATAGGACGTCCTAGAATGTCTCCTAATTTTTTTCAGAATTAGTGGGGACGATGGGACGATTTCGTCCCCAAAGTATATAGCTAAGAGCACTTACTCAGATATGCACTTGTGTACACAGCGGGACTTTCCAAATCTATAGCGGGGCCATTTTGCCTCATAAAACAGCAGCAACAGCAGTGTCAGAGTATTCCTGGCAGGCTTCATTTCTCATCCGCTCGATCCGATATTAGAGGAGTTCCACAGTAAATAAAGCTCATATAGATGAATTTCAGCCGTGTGATTTTCCTCTGGATAATGTATTCTTTTGTTTGTGTCTTTGACTGTGGATTTGCATATTTTGATTGTTTTTGCTTCTGTGGGTGAGTGAAAGACAGCTCCAGAGATTTTCACCTCACAGCTGCCACGGTTATCTCGCTTTCCACTCCAAATGTGTCTGCTTTTTAAAAGCTCAGAAACATTATAGATTTATTTAGCGACGGTGAAGTGTGTAATTTTGTTTGATGGTAAAACACTTTTCAGTCCCCACTTAATATGCAGGGACAACTAGAAGTCATCCGGAGGTTGATTGCCTTGAAAAGTGTACACTGGGACTGTAGTGCTACATAGCGTATGAAACATGAAAACATGACACAGCAATATTGACTTACTATGGAAACTTATTTCTGCTAAAAAATGAATAAATAAATAAAATAAAAATTGTGACTTTTTATATCAGCATATTGAGTTTTGTTTGTTTGTTTTTTTGCCACAGAATAAAAGATAAAGGTAATTGCGACATTTGTCTCACAATTCAGAGTTTATATCTCAAAATTCAGCTTTTTTTTTTCTTCAGAATTGCAAGATATAAACCCAGAATTGCAATATATAAACTCAGAATTACAAGATATAAACTTAGAATTCTAACTTTCTATCAATTCTGAGTTTATATCTTACAATTCTGACTTTTTTTCCAGAGTTGTGAATGTAAATTTAGAATTTACATTTAGAATTTAAAATGTTGTCATTTTTTCTGAAAAAATGTCAGAAGAATGACAATATATAAACCCAGAATTGCAAGATGTAAACTCAGAATTACAAGACATAAACTCAGAATTCTGACTTTTTATCAATTCTGAGTTTATGTCTTGTAATTCTGAGTTTACATTTTGCAATTCTGGGTTTATATATTGTCATTCTGAATTTACATCTCACAACTTTCTCATCACCGCCTGCATTTGGTGGTTATCAGTGTATTACAAAGGTACAAAACAGATTTCAGTACTTCAATAAGGTTGGTATATTAAATTACAAGATATAAACTTAGAATTCTAACTTTCTATCAATTCTGAGTTTATATCTTACAATTCTGACTTTTTTTCCAGAGTTGTGAATGTAAATTTAGAATTTACATTTAGAATTTAAAATGTTGTCATTTTTTCTGAAAAAATGTCAGAAGAATGACAATATATAAACCCAGAATTGCAAGATGTAAACTCAGAATTACAAGACATAAACTCAGAATTGATAAAAAGTCAGAATTCTGAGTTTATGTCTTGTAATTCTGAGTTTACATCTTGCAATTCTGGGTTTATATATTGTCATTCTGAATTTACATCTCACAACTTTCTCATCACCACCGGCATTTGGTGGTTATCAGTGTATTACAAAGGTACAAAACAGATTTCAGTACTTCAATAAGGTTGGTATATTAACATTATATCAGTTAATGAAATTACGGTATTTAACTGTAAATTTAAGTTAAAACCGTAAAACCTAAAACGTTGCTACCGTATTTTTTACGGCAAAATTCCGGCAACCACAGTTGTCGGTTTTTTACCATAAATTTTACGGAAATTTATTTTTACAGTGAAGATATAAACTCAGAATTGATAGAAAGTCAGAATTCTGAGTTTATATCTTGTAATTATTTTACTTCTTTCCCCAAAATTGTGAAATATAAACTTAATTGTGAACTTAAATTCTTTCTAGAAATTTTGTTAAAATTTTGCAATTATCATGTTTTTTTCAGAATTGTGAGATGAGATGTAAGATTATAAATTCAGAATTCTGACATATCATTCTGACTTTCTAGCAATTCTGAGTTTAAATCTTGCAGTTTGACTTATTTTTCTGAATTTTGAGTTTCTCACCATTTTTATTTATTTTTTGGTTACACCACTTTCTGATTTTTATAATTTTTTTTGTTTGTCAGAATTGTGAGATATAACCTCAGAATTGTGCAAAAATGTCAAAATTAAAAAGAAAATGCAAAACGTTGCATATATATATATATATATATATATATATATATATATATATATATATATCGAGTGGTGGAAACAAAGCTTCCATAACTTACAAATTGGTGTGAGTTTAGGGCAGGACTAGTTGTTTCAGATGGGGTCAATATTTTTTTTATTATTTTTTTTTAGATGTAGGTTTCACTACCTGAAACATTTAATGGTAATGTATAAACCACAATGTATAAAACAAACATTTAAAGGTAATATAACAAATAATTTTGCATTTAAAATAAATATTACACAATGTAAAATACATGAAAATAACCTAGACTGTAGATGTAAATAAAAACAATTATTCATAAATACATAAATTACAAATATTTTGATAATTATCTGATAAAATGATTTGATAATTAATGATAATTTTTATTGTAATTTCTCTGATAAGAAACTATATGTATAACTATGTTCGAAAAAAAATGATTATGCATTTAAGTGTAGCACAAAGTATGTGTACACAATAGAGGTGCTCTGGAATATTGTTGTAGCTTTTGGCTGAAAATTATCATTCAAACTCAATTTTTGGTTTTCTTTAAGCCTGAAGCATAAGGTGCAAAACAGTTGTGTTAAGATTTAACTGGCTAACGTGCTGAATCGATCCTGTGAATTGACACTGGCAGTCAATGTTTTCCTCTTTAACCTTCAGAAAGGTGAATAAGATAACGGTAGAAAGGAGGGAAATGGGATCGGGATGAACGCAGGTCATTCAGACACATTAGTACATGCGCTAACCATTAGGCCATAATGCATGTGCATGGTAATTATTGACTGTGCGTTCATTTCTACTTCTAGGAATATCATCCACGCAGACATTTGTGTATGATTGCACAAATTCATCAGGAACAGCTTTGCTCAGATATCTCATATATAATAAAGCCTGAGTATGTGTGTGTGTGATGAGCGTAAACAGCAGTCAGGGAGCAGAGCACCGAATTTATGCATGCTCATAAAGCAAAACAACAATCCACCGGCTCATAATAGTTGATTATACAGTCTGATCTGATCTGACACTGTACATAAACACAGTGGGCCGAGCTCCACAGCTGATTGGTCCAGAATCCACAAAAGTGCAGAAATGTGGGAACGGCTAAATGTCTTTCACAGCTGTGTGCTCTCAGTAAGGTTTGTAGTATTTGTATCGTCCATTAGTGAGATCTAAGAACATCAGAGTCTCCAGCGTTTTCCTTCCATCTGCTTCATTCATTTATTTGCGAAGCTGAACCTGAAGTGTTAGATTCTGCTCACTCTCATTTTCTGTGAGCGGTGAAACATCCTTGGTAACATTAAGACATGTCTTGCCTAATTAAATTGTAATTAAATTTGTACTCCAGGGGTTCTATTTTCAACACAATACAATAACACGCTTTCGGCTCCAACACTGGAGGAACAAACTTGATAAAGTGGTTCTTGTATTAAAAATGTCACATTGTGAAAATGTCCTAATATCCTTTTTTAAAGCAAATGATTCAGCTGATTGAAGAAAAAAAAGCCTGTGGAGCTGAACTATGAATGAATCTGACTTCCAGTCGTGAATCAGATGAGCAAATTGGAGAGTTTTACTGTAGGATTCATTATTAACAAAGTGGCTGCATCCCAATTCACACCCTAACTGCCCTAAATAGTGTTTAGGATTCAAATCTCTCCCAAATCATAGTATATGTTTAGAATAGTACACTTAAAGATGCGCGGATGGCACACTTTTTATCCATGTATAGTTTAGGTTAAAATTACCCACGGTTCTTTTGCAGCACATAAGAAGAGGCTACGTGTGCATGAAGGCATGAATAGAGATCTATTAAGCAAAATTTCACACAGGCTTGCAAGACAATACCAAGTCTAATGATCTAAAACAACTGCAAAGCCAGCATTTTTTAGCTTTCAGACACAGCTGAGAAGTTTTATAAATTTTTAAATGGCAGAAAAAGTAAGGTCACAGCGGCCATACTGGTTTATAAATGTATGAACTCATTTATTTAATAAATTAAGTGAGTGAATGAATCAATTTAGCTGAATGCTAACACTAGCAGTATGCAGTAAAGTGGTTTTTGTGCCAATATTGGCCTGCCGTCTTACTATGTACTCAATGGTACACTCAATGGTAATTTTAAGAATAAAAATTTACTTTAATTCAGTAAGGATGCATTAAATTGAGAAAGTTACAAAAGATTTCTTCTGTTCTTTTGAATTTTCATCATAGAATCCTGAATGTATCACAGTTTCCACAAAAATATTAAGCAACACAACTATTTTCAGGATTAATAATAAGAAGAAATGTTTCTTGAGCAGCATATCAGCATATTAGATTGATTTCTGAAGGATCATGTGGCACTAAAGACTGGAGATGCTGAAAATTCAGCTTTGCGTCAAAGGAATAAATTACATTTTACAAGATATTATAATAGAACACAGTTATTTACATTTATAATCATATTTCACAATATTACTGTTTTTACTGTATTTTTATCAAATAATGCAACATTAAAAATCGTAACAACCCCAAACTTTTGAACAGTAGTGTACTTTACCATAAAAGTATGAAGATAAAGTACTGGGATACAGCTGAAGTGAATTGAATTCTATTTGTCGATCTCACGCTCTGTGACTTTGTATAATTAATTATTCGTTTTCTATTGCATTAAAAAAACAATAACAGTAAGATAATGAAATGACATGACATTGTCTTTGAAATGAGTTCATTAAACGCAGCTCTGGGAGAATAAGCCAGATCCGGAAGGTTCATGCAAGAGTGATCAAGTCAGTAAAACCTGTTGATCATGAACGGCATTTTGCACTGTTCCGGTGTGTTAATTGCTGATAATTATTCCAGTCAGGTCAGTAGGCTCTAATAGGATGTTCTTCAGAAATGAGCGACATAAATGGTGTGTGTGGCATTTGAAGAGTTTAACGATGGCACTGCAACACTGATCTCACATTTTGAGAGAAGATTCAATTGAATTCAATTCAGTTTTGCACAATACGCATTGTCCCAAAGCGGCTTTACAGAGAATAATGTCTTACAGCCCCCCTCTGAGCAAACCGAACGCGACAATGGCAATGAACACGCCATAAGATGGTTAGTTGGGTTGAATTCTGTTCCATCCAGTTTGGGATGTAGGATATTCCTACTTGATATCTCAGACTACGGACCAGGAAGGTGTTTTGTTGCCTGCCTGATGTTCAGAAGATGGCATGCAAAGAAACAATATAGCAAAGCAACCGTTAGCTTTGCATATGTACAGTATGATTGCCAACAAAGGAAACTGGCAACCAGATTGCAGAGGACAAATATGCAGCTCTTGCATTTGTTTTGTAGGTGTACGCTTAACAGATGATTGTTCACTTGTTTATGCTAACCTTTGACTCATTGATGCATTTTATTTGCAAAATTAGAGTTCTAGATATTCACAGAAGTTCCAGTCAGAGCTCCAACTTCTAATGGAGTTCCATCACACTTTTCCAATTCTGACTTTTCCAAATCAAACGCATGTGAAAAACCTTATCTAATCCTCATCTTTACATGACATAAATATTGACCCTGTTTACTTTACTAGCACTCATTCCTTGTACCTTATTGTGCATGATGTTTCTCTTTGTAAACTTTAACCAAAATGCAGCAATTTTTTTGTTTTGTTTTTTTTCAGCTGATGTAAGGCTCTTTGATTTCCACAATTTTTTGTGCAATTTTTGTTGCAGAATTTGGCAAATTTTGAATGAATAAATCAAGTTTATTCTGCTGAACACCTAATCAAAATGCAATGTGGTTTTGTGTCTCTAAGTATTAAACTGCAAAAAGACTGCTGTTGAAATATGAAGTCTGCTTGTGTCATGTTACACTGCTGCGGGATGAACGTAGGAGACACAGAGTAGCATTCACAGTCTTTAATGACGAAAACACAAGATCATCCACAGTTGGAGCTGGGCAAACACACATAGAAACAAGTAGACCTGACAGAGACAGACTGGGACTAAAATACAGGGGATGATTGGGGAAACACAGGTGCATGGGATGACTAATCAAACTAAACGAGGAGAGGAACATGACCAAATAAGAAAAAACAGGAACAGAAACAACAGCAAGAGACAGTGAACGAGAAAGTTCTGGAAAGTGTTAAAAAATAAAATAAAATAGATTTCATAGGGACCTGCTGATGTCATGTGTCACGAATCGTGACACATGACACATGACACATGACACATGACACAAGCAGCGATTTATCAGCTAACCACCGAGGTTTCTGCCCAGGCCTCCATGTTAGCGTCTCATCAACAACAGCTGCAACGACTCACCTCGCTCACGAGGAGATGGTGAGGACGCTACAGGCCCTTCGCGTCACCATGCCGGAGCCGAGCATTCCTCCATCCGTTCCGTCTCAAGCGGTTCCCAGTCCCAGTCACTCGCTGACCAGCCCACGTCTGGCTTTCCCCGAGAAGTTTGACGGCTCCCCGGAAAGATGTAAGGGCTTCTTATTACAATGCTCCATGTTTGTAGATCAACAACCGCAGTTCTACCCCACCGA
>NW_015505995.1:536834-541885 GCF_001515645.1 Sinocyclocheilus grahami
ACGTGACGCTGTTGACTGAATACTGCCTGTTTTACTCTGCCTGTTATTCTAATAAAAGCTGCAAATGGATCCGCACGCCTCTGACTCAGCGTTACATCATGTAGGCCTGTGCTGGCTATTGGATAATGTTAACAAAGTAGCTAAATAATTATTTAGGCAATTAGCAAACAAATATTCATAGCATTTGTTCATTTTGAAAAGAAACACCAAATTTTCACAATCACATACAGTAAATTGGCCAAAAATTATTTATGGACAAAATTCTAAAATCTACACACACACACACATATATATATATATATATATATATATGTATGTGTGTGTGTGTGTGTGTGTGTCTGTGTGTGTATATATATATATATATTGAGCATCCTGTTGACTCAGAAATGTCACAATTGGTAATTCACATTCACAAGTATGCTTTTTTTTCCCCTCTTGCATTTTTGCATTTTTCCCTCCTCAAACACTTGAATTTCCACCTTTGCCATAAACCGACCATTAACTGGCATATAATCTCTGAGTTTATCATATAATCTCTCTGTTTAGCATTTTATCACACTGACTAGCATTTTGCTGCCAAATAGTTTTTATATTATTTTTATTTTTTACATAGTATCACTATGTTTAGCATGCAGTGTTGATGTGAGTCTTGCTTTGACGTTTTTGTCAGATCAACAGAGCGATACCCCCTTCCATGTTGACTATTAACAATGTGGACATTTACGATGAAGTTTGTTTGTTGTGTGAAAATGTTGTTGCTATGAGAGTTTTTATTTCCTGGTCCCCCTCTGCAGAGGTGAAAGGTGCTAATGAGCTTTCTGTAGTGATGTCATATTACCCACAAATCCCTGTGCTCTCCCTTGTGTCTCCACAGCAATCCCACGACCCCTGGAAAGAAAGAAAAAAAGAGAGTGAGATAAATAAGCATGTGATTGTGAAATTAGTTTGTTTCCATGGCAACTCACTCCAGTCATAGAATTGAGCAGGTGAAATGCGGCAGGTAGACGAAAACCAAGCAAGTGTGCGTTTCTGATTCGCAAGCATTCGTGTTATTGGTCTAGTTTAAGATTGTGCAAATGTTGTCCAATATTTGTTTGTTCCGGTATAAAGCCTCTCACATCAGCTGACGGTTTCCAGAGTCCATGCTAAACACAGGCACGCACGCACGTGATCATGATAAATTAGCTCAGTGCTTCAGGAATATTAATCACTTTGTCATCACAGCGGTGGAGGGAAGCAGTTTAGTACAGCTAGAGTCATAAAGACTCATTTATCATATCCTGAAGCACATACGCACACACATACATACGAGCTGCTCTCCTCCTCTTCTTCCAAACTAGTGCCTGAACCACAAATTACTAACACATAAAAAAGCAGCTGAGACAAACTTGTTTACTGGTAATGAACCGTAACCGCAGTTTTAAAGCTGACAGCACAGATTGAACAGCTCACAGTGTGCCACTGCTTTAAAAGTAGGAGGGGCTAAGGATGGAGGAAGTGTGATGATTGGTCAAGATGTGTTTGGAGGAGGATGCTGATGATTTGATTGTGGCTGGATGAACAGAGGTGGGTGATTCATTTCTAATAAATGTAATTTAGAATAAATTAAAAAATAGACAGCTGGTCTTAGATTTACTGCAGTTTAACTGAGAAATTTGTTTTGTTATTATTTTATTTTTATTAAATGTTCTATTCTGTTATATAAAATTATTTTTTATACATCTTCCCAAGCAGGTTATTCTGCATAAAAGCATGTTTTCTATCTTTGTAATCATTTATCAAAATATAAAAATGTACTCTTTCTTTTCCTTTAATTTTTCTCTTTGAATGTCTTGTTTGCTTTGAATGCCTGTTGATTTAAGTAGTTCACCCAAAAATTAAAATTTGCTGAAAATGTACTTGCTGTCAGGTCATCCAAGATGTAGATGAGTTTGTTTCTTCATGGGAACAGATCTGGAGAAATGTAGCATTACATCACTTGCTCACTAATGGATCCTCTGCAGTGAATGGGTGCCGTCAGAATGAGAGTCCAAACAGCTGGAAAAAAAACATCACAAGTAATCCACAATTCAACTTAATGTTGGATTTGTTTCTTACAACTACATAGCCCTTTATTTTGGCTTCATTAATTTGCCATTAATTTGATGGACTGGAGTGGTGTGGATTACTTATGGATTGTTGTGATGTTTTTATCAGCTGTTTGGACTCTCATTCTAACGGCACCCATTCACTGCAGCAAGTGATGTAATGCTAAATATCTCCAAATCTGTTCATGATGAAGAAATAAACTCATCTACATCTTGGATGACCTGGGGGTTAGTACATTTTCAGTCAATTTTAATTTTTAGGTGAACTATTCCTTTAATATATGATGTGTGTAAAAGAGGCAGAACCTTTTGAACCTTAAAAGTAGGTAATATCCATGTGATTTTATGATGTGTAGCAAAATAATGCTAAAATATTTTCTTTTCTCCCCCAGACATTCGACTTCATTGATTGAAGAAGAGCATGTATGACGTCCATTAAGAAACATTCATTCAGTGTTTGGGACTTGATTATTGCTCTCTTGGATTCATCAGTGATTAGAAAAGTGATTCAGGTGGATCTCAGACTCAGCAGCAGACCATGTCGTCTGATTACAACTCACTCGGGAAACTAACACTCAGTAAGAATTAATGCTTTTCAGATGTATCTCAGAAAAAAAAACATTACTGCTAAAACCCCTACACACACTCACTACTAACTCCACCATCTGTGGGTCGATGTGTGGGGCGTGAGACGAAAGGGTCTGCTGAGTTTTTGAAAGCTTAGAATTATCCGACTGATGCTCAGACGAGTCATAAACACGCTATGACTTGCGTAGCCAGACTTTTGACTGTCGTCATAAAGTCTGGAAGCATTGATGCATTTTCTGGCCAAGAACTTCCCACTTAGACAGGAAGAGACCATCTGACTGGTGTGTAACCAACGTCACATTCATTTTTGTGTGTTTATGTGCCAGTAAATCTGAAACTGGATAACTTTGACCATTATAACTTTGAAAAAAAGACTGGATTTGGATTGTAATGAAAAGCTATAAATGGTTGAATTTACATTGTATTAATGCATTAGGCAGATGCTTTTATCCAAAATGACATACACTGCATGAAAGTTGAAATAAGGAGATACAGCAAGGCTGAATTAATTTTAAATAATAAAAAAATAATACAATTTTAAATTTAATTTGGCATTTCTGTCTCTCTTTTTTGTAATTAATTTTATTTTTCTTTGTGTGTGTGAGTGTGAGTGAATTTGAATGTGTATGTATGCAAGGAATAATAATGGATGGATGGATGGATGGATGGATCAATAGATGATGGATGGACAAATGATAGCTGGACAGATGGATGGATAGGCATATAAATAGATGGATGGTTGGAAGTATGTAAAGCCTTATGGGATGGCTAATATACCATTTCAAATGTAATTTAGCATTTTATAAATATTTAATTAGAATAATTGTATATTTTTAATGTTATTTCTAATGATTATCTAAATATTTAATGTCTATCTGTCTGTCAATCTATCTATCTATCTATCTATCTATCTATCTATCTATCTATCTATCTATCTATCTATCTATCTATCTATCTATCTATCTATTTATCGAATCTTAATCTAAATAAATATCTAAATATATAATTTTGCATTTCTCTCTTTTTTATAATTCATTCATTTTATTTATTTATTTTTGTATCTATACATATTTATAATTTTTTAGCTAATATTTATCTAAAATAAGGCCATTAATAAAAACGGACAGTAAAACCACATTTACATGAGATTTAAATTTTAGGTTTCTCAGTTTTTTTTAATAAAGGCACATTGAATAAACTTCCATAACAGCATTAAAGACTTTTATATGTGAAGCAAAATTTGCCAAAAGTTTAGATGAGTCAAGATGGTTTTGCTAAAACCATTTCTGAACTTTCCCAATAGTGTGCACGTGACTTTATGAATTGTTTGCTTTGTAAGCACGTAAACTCTCTTTGGGAGGTTTTTAAACTTCATTCCTAATTATAAAGTTTACAAAAACTAAAATAGCCCAAAATCAGCCAATCTAAGCCTGAAATTATCTACAAAACAAAGTTTCTGTGGAGTCTGCGTTTCAGGGCTTAATTTATTGCAGACGTTTAATGTGGTTTGGGATTTAGAAAAAACCATAACCGCAGTGTTTGTGGAATATGAATACAGTACCGGCTTGCTAACACTGTAACAGTACAGGTGTGCAAATGATGATGATGACTAGCATACGCAGTCCCACTATGTGCATTACACGTGGTTCCCACAGTACTAAAGCTCGGTGTGGGTGTTTCGGTGAACCTGTGATCTAATGTCTGCTTCTGGTAATGAGACAGGAGAATCTGTCTGATCTCTCTCTCTCGTTCTCTCGTGTCCTCCTCACTGATGAATGGAAAGGCAGCTCTTAATTAGATTGTTTTACATTGTATATCTGATATGGGACTAATTAAACTCCTATAGTAAGATGGGGAAGCTCTTATTATAAGAGCAGGTGAATCAAGGGTTTTACCCTCTTTACCCGGCAGCAGAGACCTCTAGAATACTGAGCATTAACACTTTCACTGTTTTTTTTTATAAAAGACTTAAAGGGGTCACATGATGTTGCTAAAAATAACATTATTTTGTGTATTTGGTGTAATGAAATGTGTTTATGCGGTTTAAAGTAAAAAAAAACACATTATTTTCCACATACTGTACATTATTGTTTCTCCTCTATGCCCCGCCTTTCTGAAACGCATCGATTTTTACAAAGCTCATCGGTCTGAAAAGCGAGGTGTGCTGTGATTGGCCAGCTATCCAGTGCGTTATGATTTGCCGAATACCTCAAGCGTGTGACGGAAATGTTATGCCCCTTACCATACTGTGATGATGCCCTGTCGGGCCGGAGCGATGATTCAAAAACTTGAAAACCCATTATAAACGAGGCATTCGTTGCATCCAGTATGGACATAATTATGGATTATAATGACTTATACTGTCTTTTTTACGCT